>NC_060149.1:42715990-43019020 GCF_021461385.2 Schistocerca piceifrons | reverse complement strand
GATTTAAAGGAAAGTAAGGGGAATAAATTTGCGGGGAATGATGTACGTTATGAATGTGTAACGAATGAGTGTGTCAACAGTGGCGAATGGAAAGATTCAGTGGTTCAAAAAGGAGTTAGAGAGGAGATGAAATTTGTGAAAGCAAATTGTGTGGAGAGTTCTGAAGAGATATTAGCAAATAGTAGCAATTACAGTAAGGAAGGTGTTGTAACAACACGTATTTGTGAGTTGGCGAAAAGTGTCGATATTAGTGAAGGCGACGTAGCTTTCTTTGGTCTCTCCAACTGCTACTGAGGAAGATTGTGTTTCGGCGGCAAGCGTCAATGCAACTAAGGGAGACTTAGCATTGGTCTCTCCAGCATTTTAAGTTAAAAATGTATCTGTGGAGGAAGATGATTTCTGTTTAAAGGAACAGATGTAAAAGCTACTGGTATTGATTCTTTGGATGAAGGAATTTACACGTTTCTACTCACGAATGAAGGCGAAACGAAACTTATCGATGAATGTGTGAATCTAAAACGCTTGTCAGCGTGTGAAAGTGAGAATGTAAGTAAAACAGGATCGGGGGTTTATCTGAATTAAAGTCGTGTAGGAATGGCAGTGTGTGCCGATTTTTATCCGATCACAGCGGGATGTAGCAAGTCTGGAAGTCCCAGAATGGTACAACAAGGTAGCAGCAATTTGCTTAATGTAGCGGCGGAGGATAAAGTTGTGTACGATTCACATAAAGTTAATTTGTTTACGGAGGAAATTAAGGTTTCTGATGTGAATTTTTGTAGTGATTTAAATGGAGTATCCCCAGATAAGAATACTGAGATGAATATTTATGGTGGTGACGGCTTAGGCATGGATGTACCGGGTGATCAAAAAGTCAGTATAAATTTGAAAACTGAATAAATCACGGAATAATGTAGATAGAGAGGTACAAATTGACACACATGCTTGGAATGACGTGGGGTTTTATTAGAACCAAAAAAATACAAAATTTCACAAAATTTCCGACAGGTGGCACTTCATCTAATCAGAATAGCAATAATTAGCATAACAAAGTAAGACAGAGCAAAGATGATGCTCTTTACAGGAAATGCTCTATATGTCCACCATCATTCCTCAACAATAGCTGTAGTCGAGGAATAATGTTGTGAACAGCACTGTATAGCATGTCCGGAGTTATGGTGAAGCACTGGCGTCGGATGTTATCTTTCAGCATCCCTAGAGATGTCGGTCGATCACGATACACTTGCGACTTCAGGTAACCCCAAAGCCAATAATCGCACGGACTGAGGTCTGGGGACCTGGGAGGCCAAGCATGACGAAAGTGGCGGCTGAGCACACGATCATCACCAAACGGGGCGCGCAAGATATCTTTCACGCGTCTAGCAACATGTGGTGGAGCGCCATCCTCCATAAACATCGTACGTTCCAACAGGTGTTTATCAGCCAGGCTGGGGATGATGAGATTCTGTAACATATCGGCGTACCTCTCACCCGTCACGGTAGCAGTTTTGCTGTCCAGCGCCACCGTCGGACATTTTGTGAACTTATTTTTTTTTGTTCTAATAAAACCCTATGTCATTCCAAGCATGTGTGTCAAAATTGGTTCAAATGCTTCTGAGCGATATACGACTTAACTTCTGAGGTCACCAGTCGCCTAGAACTTAGAACTAATTAAACCTAACTAACCTAAGGACATCACACACATCCATGCCCGAGGCAGGATTCGAACCTGTGACCGTAGTGGTCGCTCGGTTCCAGACTGTAGCGCCTAGAACCGCACGGCCACTCCGGCCGGCCATGTGTGTCAATTTTTACCTTTCAATCTATATTATTCCGTGGTTTATTAAGTTTTCAAATTTATACCGACTTTTTGATCACCCGGTATTATTCCAGGAAGATAAAGTGTTTAACAGAGAATTGACGTGTAATTTTGTTGAAGCTGCAAGTGTCGATGTTTTAGAGGGGAAAAACAGTAAAGCTGTGCATGCTATGGGTATTGAATCGGCGAAATGTGAGAAAGAACAAAGAGAGAATTAGAGAGGGCTGAAGTAAATAGTGTAGATAGGAACAGTTTGTGTGATGAACTTCGTACAAATTGGTAGATGAAGGAGGAGTGTGATTCTAGTGAGTCTGGTTGACGTTGGTACGGTAGAACGTTACGGTCGTTGCTGTTGCATACGTGGAAACAAGAGAAGTTTAAAATTGCTAAGGGTATATAGAGAAAGGGCAGAAGTGAAAGCTGATCCAACCTGTAATTAGTGGTGGTAATTTTGGAGGGATAATTTATATGTTTATTTGAGTATTCGTTAGTAATTTTTTAGTTTATTGTGGCACTGTACGTATGCAAAAGGGGGGAAGTTTAGGCACTGAGGGTGCGTACAGTTCAGTGGCCTCATGGATCTTAGTAAAATATATACTGACTTATGCTTGGTATAAGAGAGTGGCAAAGAATTTAGTGGAAAGGGTATTACAATTGTAATTGTATGTGCAAGCAATTTTTGGTGCGTGGAGGTAGGAAGGATTGATTCAAATCAATTAAATAGAAGTAATGGGAATCTGATCTTACTGTGATTTATTGATTATTGATCCATTATAGACTGTGGGACAACTTCTGGCATGTATTTCTTGATGCAATAATTTACCAACAGCCGTATGTATTGTAGAAATTTATTTTATGAACTTCATAAAATAAATTCCTACAATACATACGGCTATTGGTAAATTATTGAATCAAGAAATATTGTGATTCTGTCGTTTGTTTGTGACTTTTTTCCTAAAATATTATTTTCCGCTGGAGGGAATCTTTAACGAGGATCCCGTTTGGTTTTAGGAAATGGTTTGTTAAGGGGTTTCTACTTTCGGTTTTCGTTGTAGACAGATTTGTCACGATAAACGGTGGAACTCGGAATTCAGAGGCAGACGCGATTTCTGCGAGGCACTTGGTCAAAAAACTGATGCGAGTTGATCAATACTTCTTGCTAACGTCTGTGCGAGCATGTGAAGTGAGACAAAAGAAGTAGTGCAAGAAGGCGCCGTAGCGCTGAGAGAGTGGTACAAGAAGTGCTTACACAGTCCCGCTTAAATGAAAGTGAATTTAAAAATTTTATTTCTTGACCAAAAAATTGACTATGCATAACTTAAATGCAGGCGTTCAATTTATATGTCGTTTTGTTCATAATTTGTGCTAGTTTCAGTTATTTCGAAATTTTTGCTGCTCCCACACCACCACAAAGATCTAGTAAACACTACGGGCCTGGCGTTTCATCATTTAATACTGTTCTTAGAAATTTGTTTTCTATGTACTTGTATGAAATGAAGGCGCTACTTCTCAAGATTCTGGCAAGCCAGAATATTAATTAGTGGAGGTGTGTGAGGTAACAGGAGAGTTGTGGTGCCCTGGAAATATTCTATGTTCGGAGTTGGCGTGGCCGCGTTGGGGTCTCTCGGTGGGCCGTGGCGCTTTGGAGGCCACGTCCTGCTGAACGTCAGCTGGGGTGCATCGGCCGGGTGGCTGGAAATTCTATTGTGACAGTGTCGATGAGGGAGACATGCTGGAAGTGTCAAAGATGACGGACTTTGTCTAACCTTAATGGCAGACATTTCACAGTTCTTATAGAAATTAATAGTAGCCAGATGAATGGTGATACCTCAAAAAGAAACATGTACATTACCATTATTTTCACGACGAATCTGATGGTGTAATCAGATTTTCAGTATCCTTATCAGTTTAAAGTTTAGTATCTGACTGTAAATTATACAAGTAACACTCGGCAACGAATTTCCACAATCCAAACGGTTCATCCGATTCCGTCAGTCGACGTGTCTTTAGAAAGCTGTTAGTGTAAACCTAAATGGGTATAAATTACAGGCATGTAACTAGAATAGTTATTGGAGGTCAAATTGGCCGGTTACTATCGATCGCGTCAGTCCATAAGTACTCGACACTTACACGAAAAAACGGTAGCAGCATGCTTATAAATATATATATCGATCTATGTCTTTGTTTATATCCGATAAATGCTATTCATGAGGATATTGGTCAATTATTTACTGTGTTTTAGAAAACACAGAGACATTACACTACTGGTCTACTTTTGCTTGCTATCCCTTTGATATTTGTCTATCGATTTTATTTATGTATTTACTAATGTGTGTTAGAGCGTGTTTATGGTCCAGCCGTAGGAATATCTATTTAATTTCAAGTCATTTAAATGTAAATCCAGTATTTCGAATGTGTTTCATTATGTTTGTGTGGGTCTTTGGCTTGAAGAGATGGGGCCAGCGCTCTTGCCAATCACAGTGCTCGTGAATGGGGAGACTGGAGGGAAGCGGGAGAAGAGTATGGGCGGGAGACGGTACGGCACAGGACACGGAGAGCCCGGGAAGATACGGCGCAACGGACGCACAGTCGGCGGAATGAATTGGACAGTGGAGCAGTTTGCACGTGGTCTTGTGTGATTTCCGTGGCTTCTGCAGTGAAGAAGTAGTATGCATTCAGAAGTGAATATCTCCCGAGCTATGTTGTTGTTCATAACTAATTCCGTGAAGTAGGAATCTACTGTTTCCCTGTTATTCAACTTATATTTTATTTAATTGCTGGACCATCGACACCATTAAGTGTTTTGCAGAAATATTCTCAAAAGTACTTCTACAATCGTACTCATCATTTAAATTAGTTAAGAAAGTAACTTGTGATTTTATTTAATTGCAATCTTTCATTTATAAATTTAAATCTTACAGTCATAATTCGCAATTGCCGTGTGATAGAAACCTTCGACCATTCTATTCATGTGTGTATTCTTATCGTATGCTGTAGACTCAGCAGTATTTGGCCTGTAATGCCGTAACTACGTATCCCAGTCCCTAGACAACGAAACCAGCCTAAACTTTTAATATTGAACTTTGAGTCGGAGGGTACGCAGTTGAGGGCCACCACCTCACATCCTTTCATCATTTTATTTCAAAGCCCGAAACAACTAACGGCCAATTGATATCCTTGGGGAAGGAAATAAAAAATTAAATCACAGATAGAATTACTCATACATGGACAGACATTTACGAGTGTATCTTGAATATCGGGTAAATATCTGGTAACACATGGAGTCTCCAATATCACTGCGTCAGGAAAAAGATACTGCAAGAGCGGGACCAACGACGACTGAAAAGAATCGATCAAAATGACAGGAGGGCAACCCTTCCGCATACTGCAGCAGATTTCAGTGCTGAGTCATCAACAAGTGTCAGCGTGCAAACCATTCAACGAATCATCATCGATATGGGGTTGCGGAGCCGAAGGCCCACTTGTGTGCCCTTGATGAGTACATGACACAAACCAACATTGGACTGTTGATGACTGGAAACATGTTGCTTGGGCAGACAAGTCTCATTTCAAATTGTACTGATCGGGTGGACATGTGCAGGTAAGGAGACGACCTCATGAATTCATGGACCCTGCATGTTAGCAGGGTTATGTTCAAACTGGTGGAGACTCTGTAATGGTGTGGGGCATGCTCAGTTAAGAGTCACATGGGACCCCTGATTCGTCTAGGTACAGCTCTGATAGGCGACACGTACTTCAGCATCCTGTATGATCATCTGCATCAATTCATGTCCATTGTGCATTTTGACAAATCTGGGCAACTCCAGCAGGACATAATTTCTGCAGAGTGGCTCCAGGGACACTCTTCTAAGTTAAAACACTTTCGCTGGCCACCAAACTCCCCAAAGATGAATATTATTGGGCATGTGTGGGATGCCTGGCAGTGTGCTGTTGAGAAGAGATCTTCACCCCCTCCTACTCTTTCGGGGTTATGGATGCCTGGCAGGGTTCTTGGTGTCACTTCCCTCCAGCAATTGGTTCAAGTGGCTCTCAGCACTATGTGACTTAACATCTAACGTTATCAGTCCCATATAATTTAGAACTACTTAAACCTATCTAACCTAAGGACATCACACACATCCATGCCCTAGGCAGGATTCGAACCAGCGACCGTAGCGGTCCCGCGGTTCCAGACTGAAGCGCCTAGAACCGCTCGGCCACGCCGGCCGGCCCCTCAAGCACTACTTTAGGTGTTAGTCGAGTCCCTGAGACGTCGTGTTGCGGCACTTCTGGCTGCCTTCAGGGCCCACACGATCTTAGGCACGATCTTTGGCTTTTCACTGTAATATTCACAGCCCTACATGGTAAGCTCGCTTAGGACTGCGCGTATTTGTGGAAAACAGACTGACTGCTTCAGTACCATTGCTCCATGCAATTGGCTCTCTAGAACTGGTACGTTACAAAATCCTGTTTTCCTTCCTTCAAATACAGTACCTCACGCGGCACCATCACTCCCAAGGCTTTCGTGGACTGAGATTCTCACTCCGAAGATCGTCAGTGAAACTTAAATGCTTCCAATGCTTCCCACGTAGCAGAGAGATCTGGCAATCGACCAGTGTACGATCGGAAGATATGCCAAATAACTGTTCCGTAACCGATACGCAAAAATGAGTAATCGAAATGAAAGGTGAATGAATCAAGAGACACCTTTAACCGGTTAATTGAATGTAATAGGCCAGTAGCGTAAGTGCGAACGGCTGGGTACTGACAAATGCAAATGTCACACGAAGCGACGAAGGACTCTTGTACTCCACGCGTCACCCATCAAAGTATCCCTTGGCGAAAGTAATGATTAGGCGAATGGTGAGGTAACGGTGGTTGCATCCATCAGGAATGGACAAGTTAATAATTTCGACGTTGTCGCGACCTGCATAATAAAATGTCTAGAGCTGCTGGTCTCTTTGGCCTTAATAGAAATGGGAGCTTTGATAGGACAATGGCAGGTAGCTCTCAGGAGGTAAGCAGCTTAGCGAGCGGACCAGGCAATGGCGGTGATAAAGAGAGTGCAGCGCACCTCAGTGGTGTTAGTCTGGTGAGCAGAGTCCAGGCTGCCACTACTCACCCTTGATTTTACGATGTCAGCATCGCATTACCCTAGCACTAGATTCAATTATGAGAGAAAGATATTATCTTCTCTTACCTTC
The DNA here is from genome assembly GCF_021461385.2 of Schistocerca piceifrons. Lineage (NCBI taxonomy): Eukaryota > Metazoa > Arthropoda > Insecta > Orthoptera > Acrididae > Schistocerca > Schistocerca piceifrons. Next base: position 43,012,000 of record NC_060149.1, on the reverse strand, counting down.
AGTTCCACAAGCACATTATTCGCTACTAGCCTTGTCTCAGAGTTTTCGTTTGCTCAACTGTAAACCTCTTCTGACTGTTAAAAGTACCGAAATACAGCAATAACCCAGAAAACTTCTGTTTTTGTATTGTACAATTGAAATTAGCCGTTTCAGACCTGAATTTCTTCTGGAGGAAAGAAAATATTCCGTTATTTGGTAACACTCTTAGGTGATTTTATGATGATATTACATGCAAGATTTATACAAAAATATGTACCCTTTTCCAAAATATGCTTTCTACACTTACTGCCATTTTATAGATTAAAATAACTAATTACGAACTATTTCCTATTGTAATTATTTGTAAAATGCTCATTCAATAATTAGCATGCAAAAGAACAATAACTATATTCAGTTATCCAGTGTAATATTGTGAGCAAACCACATCCACGTATTCTGGTGATCACGAGCTACTGCGCACTCCTTCGTGTTGCTGAGTTAACCTGCTGATATTTTCAAAGCGATGCCCAACACTTGGCAGTACTTGCGCATGATAGAAAGGTTGAACGTTCATAAATGTGTACCTCAGGTTTCCATAGGAAAAATTACTTTTGTTTCAGCTAGGACAAAGTAAAATTTAATATATGCAATTGTTTTCGGATTGAGTAAAGGGTAAAATGTCACGTAGCTCGATGATGCATGACATATTCCAAGTTTCCAATCAGGAGCGAATTGTTTAGTCTCACCTGTGTGCTTTGGTAGTTCAGTTTTTGAATCTCTGCGTATTAGTCTAATTTATTACACACAGATCTTGCGTTTTCTTCCGTGTCTACAATGGAGTTCCGTGGGGCGTGTCGGTAGTCGTTTGTTCGTTTGTTTTGAACGCTCGTGACGGCTTGTTGGCGTTACTCGGCTAGTTAGGCAGCAGCAGCCGGACGAGGCACGAGCGGAAACAGGGAAGTAACAGATTTTCTTACTTTTCACGAGTTCCTAACCAGGGGCAAATTGTATATAGTTTCATCTGTTTGCTTTGGTAGATAATTTTCTTGAGTTTGAGAGAGTTCATTTAATATTTAATAGTCATAGTTCACACGTTTTCGTTTGCGTCGGTAAGTAAACCGATTTTGTGATATATTACAAGTTCCTAACCACGAACGAATTGTTTAGTCTCACCTGAGTACTTTGGAAGTTCAGTTTTTGAATCTCGCGTGTTGATCTAATTTATTAGAAACAATTCTTGTGTTTTCCTCCGTGTCTACAGTAGAGTACTGTAGCGTGAGTCGATGGTCCTTGTTTGTCTTGTAGTGTAGTTTTCCACTGTATTTAGTATGGATAGAGACTTCGATTGCTGTGTGAAAACGGGAGCAAAGTTGGTGAAACTTCGCTCTCAGCTCCAGGCTGTGATGGCTTCGGGTACACAGCTTGAAGCTTCAGTGGATGGGCATCACTGTCGTGGGCCGGGCCGTGAGAATCCGACGGACGTCCAGCACGTCTGAGTCCGCTGACTGGTCTGTACTGGTCGTCAGCCATGTTACTGCTCTCACTGAGGTTGACCTCTCACCTGTGGTCGAGTGGGAGGTCGCCTCAGGACGTGGCAGGCGGCGAAAATTTTCCCAGGGGGCCATACGTCAGGCCTCCTTGATTAGTCTGACAAACAGATTCTAGGTGCTGCTTGTGGCTGACACTGTCCCTCAGACTGATACATTCCGTTGTCCTGTTTCAGAGGAAACCTCTCAGCCTTCAAGATCCAAGTTCAAATGGTTCAAATGGCTCTGAGCACTATGGGACTCAACTGCTGTGGTCATAAGTCCCCTATAACTTAGAACTACTTAAACCTAACTAACCTAAGGACATCACACACATCCATGCCCGAGGCAGGATTTGAACCTGCAACCGTAGCGGTCGTGCGGTTCCAGACTGTAGCGCCTTTAACCGCTCGGCCACTCCGGCCGGCTCAAGATCCAGGCAATCACAGGGGGTGGGATTACTGGTAGTTGGGAATTCCAACGCTAGACGCATTATGGGGCCCCTTAGAGACACGGATACGAAGGAGGGGAAAAAAGCCAATACGCACTCTGGGTGCATACCTGGCGGAATCAGTCGAGACGTGAAACTGTTCTTTCTGGATGCCATGAAGAGCACAGGGTGCAGCCAACTGCAGGTGGTGCTCACGTCGGTACCAGTGATGTGTATCAGTTGGATGGGAAGATATTCTCTCTAGTTGCGAGTGGCTAATAGAAGTGGTAATTGCTGCCAGTCTTTCTTGTGCGATTAAAGCAGAGCTCACCATTTGCAGCTATTCGACAGAACCGACTGTGGACCTCTGGTACAGAGCTGAGTGGAGGGTCTGAATCGGGGGCTCAGACGGTTCTGCGGCCATGTAGGCTGCAGATTCCTCGACTTGCGACATAGGGTGGTTGGGTTTCCGGTTCCGCTGAATAACTCAGGAATCAACTACACATAGGAGACGGCCACACGGGATGCAGGGCATTGTGGCGTGGAATGCATGGCTTTTTAGGTTAGAGGGTCTCGAGGGAACACAAAAAGGGCTTCAGTTTCATAGGGTGCAAGTTGAAGACAGGAAGAACATAAATCCAGGAGCCATCGGTATATCAGTTGTAAATTGTCTTAGCTACGGTGGGAAAGTACCAGAGCTCCAAGCGCTAATAGAAAGCACTGATGCTCAAATCGTTATAGGCATTGAAAGCTGGCTGAAGCAGGAGATAAGTTCTGCCAAATTTTTGCAAAGAACGTAATGGTGTTCAGAAAGTGTAGGCAAAACACAGTTGCAAGAGGCGTGTTTCTTGCTGTTACAAGTAGTTAACTTGTAGCGAAATTAGAGTAGGTAGTTCCTGTGAGTTTGTATGGGCAACCGGAATAAAATAATAATTCGATCTTTCTGCCAACTTTCGACCTCCTAGTTCAGGTGATACCATTGCTGAAAGTTTAAAAGAAAGCTTGAGTGTAATGTTAGACACGTACCCGATTCATAGAATTATATTTAGTGGTTACTTTAATTTACCCTCAATATGTTCGTGAAAATATATGTTTAAAAACGGAGGTGCGCATAAAACATCATGCGAAATTGTGTTAAACGCATTCTCTGAAAATTATTTCGAGCTGTTACTTCGTGAGCCCATGCGATTGGTATACGGTTATGAAAACACGCTTGATTTTCTAGTAACAAATAATCTTGAGCTAATAACGAGCATCAAAACGGATACGGGCCCTGATGACCGCGCAGTTGAGCACCCTGCAAGTCAAACATCTCATCATCTAAACGGATACAGGGATTAGTCAACAAAGGGTTGTCGTGGCGAGGTTGAATATTGTAACCTCCAAATCCTTCAAAAATAAACGAAGAATATATTTCTTCAAAAAATGAGATAAAACTTCACTTCTTCCTTAGAGACGATCTCCACGCCTTCCGAATTTAACATTGTAAGTGTACACCAGATGTGGCTCGAATTCAGAGCAATTGTTGTTGTTGTGATCTTCAGTCCAGTGAGTGGTTTGATGCAGCTTTCCATGGCACTCTATATTCCGCAAAACTTTTCATCTCCGAATAACTATTGCAGCCTACATTCTTCTGAATATGCTTAGTGCATTCCTCTCTTGATCTCCCTCTACGATTTGTACCCTTCACGTTCCCTCCAATACTAAATTGGTTATCCTTTGATGTCTCAGAAATAGTATCGTCAACAACTAAGAGATTTATACCAAGTAAATTAACAAACGAGGGTACACAAAACGGGTTAGAACACTGTTGCAGAAACAATGAAAAAAGCATGTCAAATTTAAAAGAACGCAAAATCTCCAAGACTGGCGATATTTTACACAAGCTCGAAATTTAGCGCGAATTTCAATGTGAGATGGTTCTAATAGTTTCCACAACGAAATTTTGTCTCGAAACCAAGCAGTGAATCCGAAGAGATTCTGGTCTTACGTGAAGTATGCTAGCGAAAAGACACAATCAATGCCTTCTCAAAGCGATAGCCGTGGAAATACTACCGACGACAGTGCTACCAAAGCAGTGTTACTGAACATCTACACATAGCCTTCTGAAATTCCTTCCCTAAAGAAGATGAAGTAAATACTCCAGAATTGGAATAAAGAAAAGCTATCAACATGAATAACTTAGACGTAGACATCCTCGGAGTAGTGAAAAAACTTGAATAACTTTATAAAAGCAAATCTTCCGGTCCAGGTTGTATGCTAATTAGGTTCCTTTCAGTATGATGACGCAATAGTCCCATACTTAGCAACTATTTACGAACGTCCGAGTTCGGTACGGAAAGACGAGAAAGTTGCACATGTCACACAAATATTCAAGAAAGTTAGTAGGATTACTCCACTAAATTACAGGCTCATATCTTGAACATATATCATGTTTGAACATTATGAATTACCTCTCAGAAAACGGTCTCTTGACACAAGGTCGACACGAAATTAGGAAACATCGTTCTTCTGAAACGCAACTAGTTCTTTACTTACATGAAATGTAGAGCGCTGTTGACTAGAGATTTCAAATTGATTCTAGATTTCCAGAAGGCTTTTGACACTGACCCACACAAGTGGCTTGTGGCTTATGGAATATCATCTCAGTTATGTGTCTGGAATCGAGATTTCCTGTCAGACAGGTCACAGTTCGTAGTAACTGACGGAAAGTCATCGGGTAAAACAGAAGTGATTTCTGGCGTTCCTCAAGGTAGTGTTACAGGCGTTTTGCTGTTCAGTATCTCTATAAACAATTTAGGAGACCATCTGAGCAGCCGTCTTAGGTTGTTTGCAGATGAACCAATTGCAAAACGATTGAGAAAAGATATCCATATGGTGTAAAAATTGGCAGTTGACCCTAAATGATGAAAAGTGTGAGGTCATCCAGATGAGCGCTAAAAGGAATCAGTTATACTTCGATTACACCATAAATTAGTCAAATCTAAAGGCCGTAGATTCAACGAAATATCTAGGAATTACAATTACGAACACCTGAAATTGGAAGGACACGTAGAAAATGTTGTGATGAAGGCAAACCAAAGACTGCTTTTTATTGGCAGAATACTTAGAAAATTTAACAGATCTACTGCAGGAACTGTCTAAAGTATGCTTGTCCGTCATCATTTGCAGTATGCTGCGTGGTGTGGGATCCTTAGCGGATAGGATTAACAGAGTAGATCGAGAAAGTTCAAATAAGAATATCATGTTTTGTATTGTCGCGAAACGTGGGACAGAGTGTCACTGACATGTTAAAGGATTTGGGGTGGACATCATTAAAACATAGGCGTTTTTCGTTGCAGAGGAATCTTCCCACGAAATTTCAGGCACCATCTTTCTCCTCCGAATGCGAAAATATATTGTTGACGCCGACCTACATAGGGAGAAACGAATAAAATAAGGGGAATCAGAGCTCGCATTCAAAGATATAAGTGTTCATTTTTTCCTCGCTCTGTTCAGGATTGGAATAACAGATAATTGTTGTGGAGGTGGATCGATGAACCCTTTGCGAGGCACTTAAATCTGATTTGCAGACTATCCATGTAGACATATACGGCGTGCAGACTAGAGAAAAATTAATGAAAAAACAACATTCGCTCGCCTGTGGGTCTGTGCGTGTCTTTGTGAACGTGCGCTTGCGGGTGTATGTGTGTGTGTGTGTGTGTGTGTGTGTGTGTGTGTGTGCATTTCTGTGGATTAAGTGCTTTAGAAGCAAACCAAGCTACTACTGTCGTTGGTGTTCCATGGGTTACTTCAGGGACGACGAAGTGTGTTGCAAATGTTGGAATATATCATTCAGTTGATTTTCTTGCTACTTATATTAATACTTTTATGAGAGGGATGTCGGAAGAGGCAAAGACAATTAGTTAAAAGACATCTTGAGGGTAGTGCCCAGTCATGGGCAAATTTATTGAGTGCGTCGTTTACTACTTATGAAATGTATGAGAATTGTTTCCTGACCAAATTCTGGAGTGAGGCGAAAGAAGCTCGTCTTAAGAATGAGTTCCTAAGCGGACCAAGTTGCAACAAGAAATTGGGTCGATGCGGAATTTTTGTGAGCGTGAACTGACTACGTTAACGCATATAAATCATGCACTGGGAGTGTTGACGGACATTTCAACTCTCAAGAGAAGACTACCTGAAATTTTACAATGGTATCTCGTCCACAGTCCAACAAGCTCTATTGACAAATTTTTAGATATTACTGAGAAACTTCAACAGGCATTGAATTTCAAACCACATTATGGGAACAGTACACAGGGAAATGAGTACCAAAACGGCAATTATACTGATGGTAACAGAAATAACTATCATCATATTAATAATTTTCAAAGGGGAGATGGAAATCAAAACACGGAACGAAGATTTGAGAGGCAGGAGCATCAACGCCAGAATACGAGGTCGGGAAATCAGAGATTACACATCTCAGGTCCGGAGATGGCGAAATAAACCGGCCTCGGAAAGAACATGTTATTTTAAAAATTCTATGTGTCTCGAAACTTCGAAAAAGAAGTCAAAGAAGTCAAAAGTGTTGAAGATAGATGTTATTACAAGTAACAATAGAATGGGGAATAATTTTAAGCAATACAATCGAAAGAGTCTGCTAGAAAGGCTGTAAAATGTGTAGAGAAATTTGATAATGAAGACATGGGGCTGGCCGGCCGGAGTGGCCGTGCGGTTCTAGGCGCTGCAGTCTGGAACCGAGCGACCGCTAAGGTCGCAGGTTCGAATCCTGCCTCGGGCATGGATGTGTGTGCTGTCCTTAGGTTAGTTCGGTTTAATTAGTTCTAAGTTCTAGGCGACTGATGACCTCAGAAGTTAAGTCGCGTAGTGCTCAGAGCAATTTGAACCATTTGACATGGGGCTGACAATTATATTTTGCGAATGGGAGGTAAATGATGGAATGGATGTGTGTTTGGTGGAAAATCCTGTGCTCAGAAGAGAGGCGTAGGTGGATCTGAATTTGGTGGTGGTGAAATGCATGAAGAATTCCGATGAGGCACTAGGCTGTAGCAACAATTATTGTATTGTCAGTGAAAGGAATGTAGATGTTATTGTATCAGAGGGAGTAGGTGAAGCTATCTGTGAAGGCAACGAAGCTGTAATTTCGTCAAATGAAGATGAATTGTGTGGCATGTAAAGGGAATTATGTGAAGGTATTTGTGAAAGCGGCATAGTAGTAGTCTCGTCCGCTGGTGATGAATTTTATGATGTTTCGGAGGATGTGGATGATTTATTGATGAAGGGAGGTAAGAGATATGTTTCAGGTGCTGAAGCTGCGAATGTTGAAGCTACTGAATTAGATAGCTCGGAGAAACGAATTTGTATATTTATTTCTATAGATGGAAGTGAACCGATGCCTCATGATGACGGCATTAATTATGAGAGGAAGTGGAAGGATGAATGTGAAAGTAAAATGTTAGAAGATAGATCAGAATCCAAAGTTGATCGGATAGGGAAGAAAATGTGAAGGAGAAAGGGTTAGATCCGTGTTTGGCGGAATTAATGTTTGCTATGTATTTTAATGTGGAATTACGTAGTAGCGGCAATTTATATGGTGCATCAGCGGAGGTTGACGGAGTTATTACTAGAGAGTTCTATAATATAAAGGCCGATGTGATAGATGTTTTAAGTATGGAACTTCGAGTTATCAGTGGATGTTAATGGAGTTAATTGTGAAAGCATTTGTAGTGTTTTGAGGGAAACAAGTCAAGAATTGTTTAAGAAAGGCGAAGCTTTAATTTGTCAGTTGATTGTGAGAATACTGCTGCTACCGATATCTTAACTTCAGAGGAAGGGAAAAATATATTTGATTTTTACGAGGATGGTAAGGTGGAAGATTCCGAGGGTGATTTGAAGTTTATAGATGATTTGGCGGCGAATCAGAAGGATCTAGGAATGGGAAATGAAGTTGAGATTTTCTGAAATAACAGACGCTGAAAGTAATCGTTTGAGGGAAGAGTGTTTACAGGGGGACGAAATTACAATTGTGCAGGCTATAAGTGAAATGATCGATGCTGAGGGGGAAAAAAGTATGCGTTACTTGAGTTTATTTCTGGTGTCCCAGCGGCAGTCACAAGTTTTGCCTCTAAACGTAAGAGTCAATTGCTGAAAGAGGAAAGTGGGCGCGAATTTTAGCTTTTCTTAACAAGCAAAATAAATAAATAAAAGAAAAAGAGATTCTACAGATTCTCTCACTGGTGGGATAAATGTTACGGAAACGATTGCAGAGTTGCACCTTGTGAATGAAAAACGTGGAGTGCATTAACGTAAGTACGAAAATTAATGTAAGATTATGTGTATTTTTTTTAGAATGTGTGTAAGCGGTAATTTGGTAAATTTAAATTATATATGATGAAGTATGGAAGCACACAATTCTTGGCACGAGGAGGTCGGTAGAACAAAATTAATCTCATTATTTACCAAAGAGAGGGATACGAATCGTGTTTACGTAATATGTGGGGATTAATTTCAGGGGGTTACTTAAATGAGTTACTTCTACTATTTTGGATGGATTTCTCGTATAATATGTAAAGTTTATTTGTAATTATTGTTCACACAAAATTTGGAGCGTGTAGATCACCAGGCTTCATTAAAATTTTGCTTGTGGAGGTAAAAAAGTAGTTACGTGCAAAGTAAGATCTAAGATTTTGGTGGCACATTTCGTCGCCAATATACATTATTTTGGAATAGCTTTTGAATAGATTTATGTATGTCGTAACAGATTAGCTCGTATGGACTGGTCTCCAGAAGATAAACTACTCAGCACTAACTGTTAGGTACCGCCACAGAGAGAAAACCACGAAAACATTCACCAGGACATAACACTGTTGCAGGGACTTTGCTTTCAGTTGTTCACGCCATACACGCCAAGCACCATGAGTCTGATAGAGCATAAAACCTAATTCATCTGACAAGCCACCAGTCGTCACTTACGAGGAGAACACGGAAAGTGCCATAAACTGATTTCCCAGAAACTTTTCTCGTGGTAGAGGGGTCAAAATAAGCGAACACGTCTCTTCGTCTCTTGGCTTATCCCTAGATATTTGAACGTTCCTGAAGAAACGACGGTCAAAGGTATCGAGGAATTTTCGATATTCATTCTGTACCTTTTACCATACGTTATTTTTCAGCGAAAATGGTGGCACTGGGTTAGCCTCGCGGCATTTTAATTTTGGCCTCCGTGTTCGAGACCCGATTGTTACTTTTATTTTTGGTCCTAATTTATACACTCAGATCTGTAGAAGATTATTATAGGAACGTTTTTCGGAGTGTACTGATATACGGATTTCCTTACTCATCTACTAATCGTATGACAAATAAAGAAATGGAAAAAATGAGAAAATTATTTGAAATTGCCTTAGATGAAATTTCTGTTGTGTCTCTTCATTCGTAATCATTTGCAAGGTTCACTTTTCGGTAAATTTACCCGTTTGTCGCGAAATTATTTCCAACACGTGAAATTTTTGCCATTGTTGACGTTTCTTTCCCGGGTGAGGTTCATAGAAAGAAATGTACTGTGGCAAACCTGCCTTAATGCGATGTTCGTCGTGTTCAGACTACCAGTGTTTCGAATGTTTCTTCGATTGGTATCTTCCAAGGGGATGCATGAAATCTTCTTGAAAAATAACCGTATGAATAAAATTTAAGAAATAATATAAGAATTAACATGGGAGTGAAGTATCAGAATATGAGAATTTAAAAAGGTTGTTAATCCTAAATAAGTCATAAACACATACATTATATAACACATGTGTGCCCCCGCGAAACCCACTTATAATTTTACAAGTAATATTACGCCCTTGTATCCCCAAATGTGATACAAAACATTTGTGTAGTAACCTTCTACCGACGTGGACAGATAAATTAAAAGAATAAAAATAAAATAAAAATAGTAATCGGGTTACGAAAGGGGCCCTAACATTAATAAGCAATTTTTCTTTTCTGGGATCTTTGCCTTTCGCAGGTCAGTACTCTACCTTTCTTTTCCTTTTTTTGTGTTTTTTTTTCAAGCGACAAAGTAATTACAATTTTTGAATGCCTTCAAACAATTCACACATTTTTTTTTCGTTTTTTGGCACATATATGGTACATTGGAAAAACCAAGTAAAGCTAGTACACCCTTCCGGAACCCTGAAAACCCCGCGAGGAGATGAAGGATGGCAGGCGGACGGAGTCCAAGGAGCAGGCACGTCATGTTTCGGTCCCGATTCTGCCGAACGCCGGCCAAGCCGGGAACATGACGAGTTATTGGGGGAGTGGTGAAAACACTATTAAGATAATCTGCAAAATAGGCACGATAACGGGAACAGCTTGTAACGTCGGCATGTGCAATCTGCAAGCACCGCTAAAAATCGAGGCGCGAGTGATGATGATTTCCATACAGATACACCAAGGTCCAGCCTTGTATTCAGAGAACCACCCGAGACTTTGCGGCACGAAAATAATTCACCAATAGATAGAGAAAGGACTCTGGCTCAGTAACGTCGGCAACACGGTTGAAGCCATGGTGATTATCGTTGACACAACGGCAGACGGCACAGAGGAGAAAGTCCGCTAGTCCTACGGCATAGACACGCTGATGAATTCGATACTTCTCACAGGTTGCACAATACTAAGTCGACCTGTTATGCGTCGGGAAGAAATTGTGATGTACGTGCCGTCAAATCAGAGCGTTCTACGACGTTACAGGCGACACTTGGCAGGAAAGCAAAGTTGAAATCGTTTGCTCCCGCCGGCGCATTCGTAGAAGTTCGGCGCGAGCATAACGTAGTCCCAACAAAGAATGTCGCGATGTGTGCAAATGCGGGAATGCTGCTACCGACCGGAACCGGCGGCGAGAGGGACACTTTCACAAGACGTCAAGTAAATGGTGCGTAATAGAAGCCTCGACACCGTGCCATTTTTTACACATAATGGCCACGTAAAATGCCACCGCACGACAGCATACGTTAGTAAGACGAAGCCCGCGTGCACGTGGGGGGCGAGTAGTGTATCACGGTGGACATTGAAGAGGGACCCAGCTGTCAGAAAATATCCGAATGGCGCTTGACTACAACGTCCTGTCGTAATCGACATTGGTAGAATTTGCGCAGCATGAACCATTCTGGATGCCACAGTCTCCAGTGGCTGCCTGGACGTTAACTGTGCCACCTGGCGTCGTTTGCTCTGTAGGAAAGAAACGAGGTAAGAGGGGCCAGCAGCGCGCCTACAGTAACTGCACAATAATCAGCATTTAATAAGATGATAGGACGGTAGTTGCCTGCTGTAATTCCAGATGTCGGTACTTGAATGGAAACAATAATGCTCCTGACAAAAGCTCGCGGAATCGCATCTGCAGTCCTGATCAGTTTATTATACATCTCCGTCCTTCGTGCAGTCATGAAACCACAAAACGTACGGTAAAATTCAATATGGGACCCGTCGATGCCTGGCGGCGTGCACAATGCACCCTTGAAGACAGCGGCAGTGATCTCCTCTGAGACGAAAGGTTCCAATAACGTAATACCCTCTTCAGCCATGAAGGCGTGTACAACGTCCACGACGAAAGGATCCAAGTCCAGGAGAACCATATCATCAGCACGGTAGTCTCGGCGATAATATTCGACAAAGCTATCCACATGCCGGCTTGGCAGGTGATCCCCTACGCATGGTGATCTATGAGTTCTCTGAATATGTTTTCCCTGTGTTGTCTGCGATCTTGAACCATATGATGCATCGAGGGATTCTCCCGTCACTCTACATCAGGTCTGCGATAACACACCACAGCCCCTTGTAGTTTTCGGTGAGTAATCACTAGTAGCTTCGCCTTAACGTTGGTGCTTTCAGTCCGAACTTCTGGGGAAGGTAGCTGGCCACCAAGGTCGCGGATGATCCTGAAGTAGAAGTCTGTAATGTGTCTGTGGCAAGCGGCCACCACCCTGTTGTAAGTAACAGATATGCACCACAGCGTCGGTTTGGCACATTCCACTCATCAGTCCATCACTGCTACATAGGATTGGACACACCATTCACTCCTTGTCCACGTCTCAATGATATATTGGCAACAATCAGGTTCCTGCAGATGCTGGGTGCTGAGTTTCCGTGATGCTCGACTCATCAAACCAAGGAGCAGGGTACACACGTACTTGCACTGCTCAGAGAACACCAAAAGCCAGTGCTCTATATCGAGCACCGCATCAAATGGCCCACAGGAGACAAAATGCAATCTACTGAAAGAAATGTTACTATTCTCCATTCGCTCAGCGGGATCAGGACTATGATTATAAATGAAGAGTTTGAGTTCTAATTGATAGATATACTTGGTAAAATTTCACACATACAACATTGTATTCTTCAGTGTGTTAACACTGACAGTAAATCTCTCTATCCCAAAGAGCAATACGGGCAGTTCAGAGGTGACTTCTCAAATTAAATATTCTTTCGCCCTGACTTCTGATAAAATAATTTCTCGACTCAGAAGTGGAAAATAACTGTCACCCATTACCACGCGGTTCTGTTAACCTTATGGGCGGCACACTAACAGTTACTTCTGCGAAATCTAAGTGATCCAGGACGGTGCACAGTTCTCGCGACTTCACTTTCTATTATTACTGAAAATATGCGTTTAATAACAGCATGTATCTGACGCCATCCCAGGCTTCGAGCACTATGGCATTTGAATGATGCAAATGGTACAGTGTCTGGGTGCGAAGTGAAGCCTAGGCTTACCTCCCGGGCTGCATTTATATCTGTGGCGCAGCGGACGGCCAAGGGAACACCTGCTGTCATCCGCCATATGCTCACGGTAGCAGCCTCCAAATGGGCGCTTTCTAAGACACATAATATTTTATTACGCTGTTGTGTATTAATTTAGAATGTTCGTAATTTTTGTCCACATGTAATTAAGTTGGTTAAAATCACAGAAAAATGTTTAGCTCGCCTGCATTTAAACTTTGCCATCTAGAATTTTTAGAACGGAACTGACAGTAGAACATGACCTCTGAACTACATCTTTAAGAGACCTTGTGTTTGTTATTATTTACATCCATACCTTGATACTTTTTACAGCTCTGTTATTTAACACGTTTCATCACGTTCTGTAACCAAAAGTTTCTAGCAATAATATAACAGATACTCAGACTACTCTAAATGAGGATGTTTTCGTTCCAAATTTAGCTTTCTGCAAATGCCTCGAAAACTATTAGAGGTGGCTCAATGGGGTTGCATAAATAATGTTTTAATGTTGAATTGAAGCTTCATACAAATCTTCATATTTCTGAGTCTAATAATTAACGCCTTCAAATTTTCTTAAAAATGCGCATTCTGACCAAAATATTTCTTTAATCACGTTGAGACTTGTCCCTGTTAATATTGACGTACAGCTGCACATTATGAGCAGTTTTTACGGTTTCTAGCTTTATTATTTAGCGCCACTTTTTTTTTTCTTAAAACTATGTATTTAGGGAAACATTTTGACCTGATCATTTCGAAATTTTTCAGTTTACAAATCAATATGTTAAAGCACATGCTGACAAAGTTTGGAAAAGGAACTTTAACTTTTAATTCCATTCTTAAATTATGGTGCATTACTTATGTTATGTGCACAGACGGGTTGTGGTGACGTGGCGCTACTATCAGTAAACTGTGGAAAGTCTCGGTACACTCGCACTGCTCTGTATCTCTCCAATGATACAGCATTTGTTTCGCTACATCACTCCCTATCTATTTTTATGAAAAATTTTATTTTTAAACAAAATTAAATATTAGAAACCAGGGTTGTAATTATAGCTGACCTCTTGATTCTTAGCAGAATTCCTTAACACTATACTTAAAAATAACTGTACATATATAAATAGGAAAAATGATATAATGGACTTTTACAAACCACATATATAAATTACATAGAAACATGAAACAAAATTTTCGGTAGTTACAAAATTCCTTTTTTTATGTAAAGTTTTCAGTCTTTACTTGAAGGAGGAACATGGAATAGTTCGCTTTTCAGTACTCATCTGTTACATCACAACAGTAGACACCAACGTGAGCGTCCATATGACACTTTCACTCAACTATTAAATGTAGGGGTTGGGAATGCACTTCTACATTATGTTTCATTACAAAAAGGAAGTGGGGTGGGAGGTTCACTGTAGATTGTGTCGTCCTTGCTTCCTTCTCCACTACAGTTGTAAGCTGCCTTTCATGAAACCTCCATGTCCCTGAGAAACAGATAATATAGCCTAAGCTTCTGTTCTCAGCTTATCTCTAACGAAGGACAAAACACATTATATAATGTATTTTCTTGCAAGAGTTCCAATAACTGAGAAGATTCCGGAAAGAATTATTAGCAATAAGATATCAGAAACATCAGAAAAAATTACACTCTACTTCATTATTAAGCCTGATTCACAGACTTTGCAGGTCCCTTTTCTTTTATATCTGAACCATAGATACGTTGTACTGAAGGTCAATTTATGTTCTTCAATTAGTAACTTTTTGGGTTAGTTTGCAATTTGTTTTATTAATTAGATATTGCTTTACGTAGAAAATTGAGTAACTTTTGTAAGTTCTTCCTTCCTTAATTATCGTACGGATTAGTATGCTAAAGAAATCATTTGTTTTACAGCAGTTACTTTGCTGCATCATTAGAAAGCTGTTTTTATTCTAACATATCAACTTTACGATCTGCTTTTCTTAACACTTTCGTTAATTTTATTTTGTTGTCAGTATTTGTCGGTTAAACGACAATCTGTCCTAAGCAAGACTACGCGCTTTTCAAACCTTTTCACGAGTCATGTATGAATTACTCATCAACATTTCACCGTTTTATCATATGTGTCAACCTACCGACTTCGTTTCTCCTGTTCATCCCCATTTTCATTTAAACATATATTTCGACGATTCCCTCTATATTTTACCTCCTTTAGCCTACTGACCTTATAATTTACTTACACATTTGGAGTGACCATCACACCACTTCGTCCGCAGCTCTTGGTCGTGCGGTAGCGTTCTCGCTTCCCCCGCCCGGGTTCCCGGGTTCGATTCCCGGCGGGGTCAGGGATTTTCTCTGCCTCGTGACGACTTGTTGTTGTGTGATGTCCTTAGGTTAGTTAGGTTTAAGTAGTTCTAAATCCTAGGGGACTGATGACCATATATGTTAAGTCCCATAGTGCTCAGAGCTATTTGAACCATTTTGAACACCACTTCCCCGTATCTGTTTTAATTATTATTAAAACGCTTTGCTTGCCTCCAGCGGTATCACATTATTACTCTCTTTTACCTTCAGACAATCTTACTCCCAACTGAAAATTACTAATTTATGGACCGGCTGAAGTGGCCGAGCGGTTCTAGGCGCATCAGTCTGATACCGCGCGACCGCTACGGTCGCGGGTTCGAATCCTGCCTCGGGCATGGATGTGTGTGATGTCCTTAGGTTAGTTAGGTTTAGGTAGTTCTAAGTTCTAGGGGACTGATGACCTCATATATTAAGTCCCATACCGCTCAGAGCCATTTGAACCATTTTTTTACTAATTTATGCAGGGACTATTGGTTCAGATTTTAGGAAAACCCCAGATCTAATGACTTCTCTTAATGCAAAGTGTTTCGGGTTTCTTAGTTACTAACCCTTCTAATGGATCTTATTTACTAATTGTTTACTTTAGCCACTTTTTCTATTATTGTTGCACAAAAGTTATCAACTGTTATTTAAACATTTGTAATTTACTCCTGCAACCTACCTGTCACGTTCTTTTGTAAGTTCTCATTTGGGTATAGTCATGTTCGGGAATTACTCTTATTCACTAGGAAGACATTACAAACTAATAAGATATATACGACATGAAGACGTACATTCCTTACTTACTATGACACAACAATAGAAGGGAATGTAACTTGAAAGAGAAATATAGTTTCATCCAGCTGGGACAGCACAGTACGCCAAACTGTGTATCTGCCAAAGAGTGGGAAATTCCCTACAATAACTAGTTACTGTTATTTTTAAATTTTTTTCAGATTAACAATATTTCGTAGACCTAGTTCTTTCTTACGCTTCGGGTATTCCAAGCGGTATGCGTTTGCATGAGGCTTACTTGTTACCCTGAATGGTCATTGATAAACATGCATAAACTTCTTTGTTTCTTCTGAAATTTTCTTGGATTTTTCTTTAGTTTTGAGCAATACTAGTTCACCAGTGATAAAAGAAGTGGGGGAAGCTTTTGTTTCATTCCTTCTTTTTCTGTCCAAGGGTCTCTTATCTGAAATTTGATTTGTTGACTGTATCTTAGCACCTATTTCTTTTAGAATATTGGTACCTTCTGCATTAGTATCTTGCACATTATTACTGAATTCAGTATCTTCCTGTAAGTACCCTTCATTCCTCATCACCCTAATAGGCAGTTCCCAGGTTTCATTATTACTGCCTATATAACTTCCTATAAAAGGCTCTTTCACTATCTGAGCCTCAGGTAAGGTTAAAACTAAGTTGTTCTGGTCAAAAGCAATCCTCCCTTGATATTTTGTTAGGAAATATGTACCTATTAATATCTCAACACTTAAAACGAGCACTATTAAATAAGGATGACCTATTATCACATCAGTTACACCAACTGTTATCCAAGCTTCTTGTTGTACTGGTCTAGAAACTTTCCCGGTAGCACCTACACTCCTGGAAATTGAAATAAGAACACCGTGAATTAATTGTCCCAGGAAGGGAAAACTTTATTGACACATTCCTGGGGTCAGATACATCACATGATCACACTGACAGAACCACAGGCACATAGACACAGGCAACAGAGCATGCACAATCTCGGCACTAGTACAGTGTATATCCACCTTTCGCAGCAATGCAGGCTGCTATTCTCCCATGGAGACGATCGTAGAGATGCTGGATGTAGTCCTGTGGAACGGCTTGCCATGCCATTTCCACCTGACGCCTCAGTTGGACCAGCGTTCGTGCTGGACGTGCAGACCGCGTGAGACGCCGCTTCATCCAGTCCCAAACATGCTCAATGGGGGACAGATCCGGAGATCTTGCTGGCCAGGGTAGTTGACTTACACCTTCTAGAGCACGTTGGGTGGCACGGGATACATGCGTACGTGCATTGTCCTGTTGGAACAGCAAGTTCCCTTGCCGGTCTAGGAATGGTAGAACGATGGGTTCGATGACGGTTTGGATGTACCGTGCACTATTCAGTGTCCCCTCGACGATCACCAGTGGTGTACGGCCAGTGTAGGAGATCGCTCCCCACACCCATGATGCCGGGTGTTGGCCCTGTGTGCCTCGGTCGTATGCAGTCCTGATTGTGGCGCTCACCTGCACGGCGCCAAACACGCATACGACCATCATTGGCACCAAGGCAGAAGCGACTTTCATCGCTGAAGACGACACGTCTCCATTCGTCCCTCCATTCACGCCTGTCGCGACACCACTGGAGGCGGGCTGCACGATGTTAGGGCGTGAGCGGAAGACGGCCTAATGGTGTGCGGGACCGTAGCCCAGCTTCATGGAAACGGTTGCGAATGGTCCTCGCCGATACCCCAGGAGCAACAGTGTCCCTAATTTGCTGGGAAGTGGTGGTGCGGTCCCCTACGGCACTGCGTAGGATCCTACGGTCTTGGCGTGCATCCGTGCGTCGCTGCGGTCCGGTCCCAGGTCGACGGGCACGTGCACCTTCCGCCGACCACTGGCGGCAACATCGATGTACTGTGGAGACCTCACGCCCCACGTGTTGAGCAATTCGGCGGTACGTCCACCCGGCCTCCCGCATGCCCACTATACGCCCTCGCTCAGAGTCCGTCAACTGCACATACGGTTCACGTCCACGCTGTCGCGGCATGCTACCAGTGTTAAAGACTACGATGGGGCTCCGTATGCCACGGCAAACCGGCTGACACTGACGGCGGCGGTGCACAAATGCTGCGCAGCTAGCGCCATTCGACGGCCAACACCGCGGTTCCTGGTGTGTCCGCTGTGCCGTGCGTGTGATCATTGCTTGTACAGCCCTCTCGCAGTGTCCGGAGCAAGTATGGTGGGTCTGACACACCGGTGTCAATGTGTTCTTTTTTCCATTTCCAGGAGTGTATTACGTTCAAACCACTTGCTTTCATGACAGTTAATTCATGCTTATTAGGAATACAACCAAAAAATCCTGGGACAAAGCACTTGCTTCACTGTCACTGACTGTCAAGAAGACAGCTCACTGTTACTCCTGAGACGTTAGTTTTTATAATAGGGTGAGCTATATTTCTTTGAACAGGTCTCTCATAAACATATTCTAATAAATCCTTCTCAATTTGTTTCCAGCTAAAGTAGTTTTGTTCAGTTGCAAGTACATTCACACTTAGATTCTGGGGTACATCAATTTCTACATATTTAGCTGCCTTTTCCAACCTGTCCACCAGTTTTAAATCAAAGCACTTGACGACTCCCTCTACATCCGTTTGCTGCACATCAGCTAAACTATTCTCTAGCTGTAATCAACTGTGTCATTGCGCAACATTGCTACCTATAATACTTTCTCCGGCTTTTACAGTTCGTGGCAAGACAACACAACTATCAGGTTCCTTGACCTCAATGTTATTGCTACCCCCTTCATTTATCATTTCCTCCGCTTTAAAACGTTACAAAACTGACTCTTCTTCCTCTACCGCAACTTTAGCATTCAGATTGCCATCATTGTCGAAGATATAAGCCTTTACCAAATCTTCGTTCATATCATACTAACGCCCGTTAATTTCTTCCTCACTGTTAACTATAGCGATTTCTTTTTCTTCCTTGACCCATTTATCTAAAGTGTCCAAAATGTTGTCGACTATAATATGAGAGTGGTTTAACACATCACTGGTACTGTCTGTTCCTATTTCATTATCCCTGTTTTCTGTTTGCGTGTGTTGGCTGACTGTGGCCTGTTTCTTTGTTACTGGCTGTGTTACTGTTTCCGCTTTGTGAGCACCAGTTTCCTCATAGACTGGATTTAGTTTCCCACACGTTGTCTGCTATGCTCATTTCATACAGAATCAGACAGGGTAGCATTTTGCTCTCCGTATTGTCTCAACGGCACATTGTTCACACTTCTGCTATTGCATAAGCGTGGTGATTGTCTACCCCCTCTTCCTCTACCACGGCCTTGATTATGATACTTAGACCTTGTATTTCGAATCTCCACACTTCTAACATTAATGTTCACACCGTAATTATTTCTGTTGTTTACGTGGTTTTTAGACCTGTTATTATTTTGCATCTGATCCTCAGCAGCAGCTACTCTTTCTACTCGCTCTAAATATTCAGTGAACCTTTCCACATTATCGCTAAGTGCGGAAATGATCCTTTTCTGCCAGTACTAAGTCAGCTCACCTTCTAGTCCCATGATAATTATTCATCTTTTCTGTCAGATGGGACAGCCATGAAACCCACTTCCTAGAAAACTCTTTTACCGACTCACGTCCTGGAGCAAACTTTTTACCCATACAAAACTCTCTTAAAACATCGTTTTGTTAGGTATGTGACCAGTATTCATTAAGAAATGCATTTTTAAATTCAGAAAGAGTTTATCATCTTATCATTACGTCAGCTGACCACCCAAAAAGTCTCCTGACAAATGACTTCTCATGAAGAACATTTTCTCTCGCTCTGACCTTGCATTAGGCAAAATATCTTCAAAATCGTTCCAGAACTCTAATGGATGAATCTGTTTGTCAGGATCAAAACGAAAAAAAAACTTACGACGTCCGATGAAAAAGGCGTCAACTGAAGTCACCTGTTGTACAATCATAATGCTAGAATAACCAGAGCTTACTCTATTTTCTATGTTAGTAATATTAGAATTTAGTTCTTCAAATTGTAATTCTACTGTTTCTACTCTGTCAGAACATCTTTTGTCCACATCCTGACATAACTGGTTTAACTTTCTTAATATATTTTTGACAAGCATTTACTGTAGTAGTTACTTCTTCAAATCGGTTAGAGCAAAGTTAAGATTCGTTGCCTATTCTCTCTGACAGAAGTTCATCTGCATCTATGAAATCTTTGCGAACTTCGTCAATTTCGCTTTCGAAAGTACTATGCAATTTATTTAGCTGTTGACCTACTTTTTTTGTAGATCATTGTGATTAGCATCAATTTTATATATTAAACTACTCAGTTTTGAGGTTGTTTCATCCATTAATGCTTTGTTACTAGACTCAGTCTTGGTACTTAACTTTGCAGTATTGGATTCCATCTTGTTGTTCAGTTCTTTATTGATATCCATTAGTTCCTTACTAGCAGATTCAATTTTACTGTTTAGCTCTTTATTACTATCCTTCAGCTCTTTATGATGCTATTCAAATTTAGCAAACAGTAATTGCATCCAATTTGGAGCCTCTACATTGCCACTTGGCATTTCCACCGATTTTAAAGGAGATTCCAGCATTTCCTGACTTGTCTGCATTTGAGACTATTGAGCTCAGTTTAATGACATGATAACTCTATTACTTTTGTCATCTTATTTTTGACCTGAACTTCAATTACTTCGTCATGGTACCAATTTTGCAGTACCATCGAAATTCTAATCAGATTCTACTCTTGACAAATCACTCTCCGATTTTGGTTGTATTGGTTCGACGGAACCATTCTCATTAAATTCAGTTTCTGATTCTGGGGATTCATTGTCAGAGACTGCTTCAGTCTTAACTTTCAAATAGTTCTCCATTTTTAGTAGCCTGTTAACAGCAACTAAGAAATACTTTAAACATACTTGCTTAAGTTAATTGCTTGATCTCAACAAATAGTGCCGGTGTGGTGTACCAGCAAATGTGATGCGACGCGTTGCAACCTAATGCAGGCAGCAGCAGCTGTGGCGGTGAGAATGGCGGCGGATATCGCCTACTGCTGTAGCTCCCTCG
The DNA here is from genome assembly GCF_021461385.2 of Schistocerca piceifrons. NCBI lineage: Eukaryota > Metazoa > Arthropoda > Insecta > Orthoptera > Acrididae > Schistocerca > Schistocerca piceifrons. Next base: position 42,991,165 of record NC_060149.1, on the reverse strand, counting down.
GTGGGTTGTGAGGAGGGGTGTTGGGTGGGGGGGGGGGGGGGGAGGCAGGACACCAGGTGAGCGCACACAGCAGCTTGCAGGTGTCTCGCGGTTCACGCAGCTCCATGATGACGCACCGTCTTCTTCTAACCTCAGCCCCGGTGGCAGCCACGACCTACCATCGTCTTCTTCTCTCCTTCCATCATGATCAAGGTTACTGTGGCTAAAACTCTCAGTTTATGTACCTCACTCGCGAGTAAAAGTTAGCATTGTTCTCGCTCTGATTTCTGCCTATTTCACTTCGGTATCCTGTTAGTACCTACTGAGTTCGTTGTCTTCTACCGATTGGTTTCAGTGTTCAGTTTCCCAGCTGATACGCATCATGTGTGGGGCGGCAGGTTAATAATAATAATAATCATATAATAAGATATAATCGTTCATAAGAAAGTAGGAAATATTGAAATTGTTACAATATTGTTGAATTGCTGTAAATACTTGAATATTGTTCGCCGTCTTTTACAAGAGCTGGGAAACTATTTCTGTGGTCAGCCAGAAAGCGATGGAGAATATGCTGACCATAGTTCCCAGCTGCAAGTCCACAGTCTTGTCCAGCCCACCGAAAGAATTGTTTCTGGTCGTCATTTGCTCAGCGGGATCAGGACTATGATTATAAATGAATATTTTCAGTTCTAATTGATATATACAGTGCTATTACAAATGATTGAAGCGATTTCATAAATTCACTGTAGCTCCATTCGTTGACATATGGTCACGACACACTACAGATACGTAGTAAAACTCGTAAAGTTTTGTTCGGCTGAAGCCGCACTTCAGGTTTCTGCCGCCAGAGCGCTCGAGAGCGCAGTGAGACAAAATGGCGACAGGAGCCGAGAAAGCGTATGTCGTGCTTGAAATGCACTCACATCAGTCAGTCATAACAGTGCAACGACACTTCAGGACGAAGTTCAACAAAGATCCACGAACTGTTAACTCCATTCGGCGATGATATGCGCAGTTTAAAGCATCAACGGTGCTTTCGAACTCATTGATGGGGACATGCTGCGCCGAGTGTGGGAGGAACTTGATTATTGGCTTGATGTCTGCCGAATCACTAAAGGGGCACATATCGAACATTTGTGAATGCCTAAGAAAACTTTTTGAGTTTTTGTATGTGTGTGCAAAGCATTGTGAAAATATCTCAAAAAATAAAGTTATTGTAGAGCTGTGAAATCGCTTCAATCATTTGTAATAACCCTGTATATATATATATATATATATATATATATATATATATATATATATATATATATATATATGGTAATGTTTCAAACACACAACATTGTAATCTTAATTATGTTAATACTGACAGTAAACCTCTGTATCCCAAACAGCACGATTAGCAGTTCAGAGGCGACTTCTATGGTAAGTTTCAATTGATTTTTCTTTCGCCCTCAATTTTGATAATCAAAATAATTGCTCGACTCAAAAGTGGAAAATAACTGTCACCACTTGCCACACAGTTTTGTTAACCATACGGGAGGCATAGTAACAGTTACTTCTGTGAAATCTAAGCGATCCAGGACGGTGTACAGTCCTCGAGAGTTCACTTTCTATTATTACTGAAAAAATGCATTTAGTAACACGCTGTCTCAGACGTCATCCGAAGCTTCGCGCACCCCGGCGTTTGACGGACGCGGGTCGCACAGTGACTGAGTGTGAAGTGAAGTCTAGTCTTGCGTCTTGGGCTGTATTTATATATGTGGCGCAGCGGACGGCAAAGGGAACACCTGCTATCATCCGCCCAATGCTCACGGTAGCAGCCTCTAAACGGGCACTTTCTCAGACACATCATATTTTATAATAGAGTTGTGTATTAATTTAGAATCTTCGTAATTTTTCTCTGCATGAAATGAAGTTGGTTAAAATCACAGAAAAAGGTTTAGCTCACTTGCGTTTAAACTTTGCCATCTAGAATTTTTAGAACGGAACTGACAGAAGAACATGACCTCTGAACTACGTCTTTAAGAGACCTTGTATTCGTTATTATTTACATCCAGGCCTCGAAACTTGTTAAAGCTCTATTATTTGACACCTTTCATCGTGTGCTGAAACCAAATTTTTATAGCAATAATATAACAGACATTCAATCTACTACCAATAAGGACATTTTAGTTCCAAATTTAGTTTTCTGAAAATTATTCGAAAACTATGAAAGGTAGCTCAATGGGGTTACATAATTAATGTTTTTGTTTTGAACTGAAGTTTCATACAGATTTTCATATTTCTAAGTCTAATATTTAGCGCCTTCAAATTTTCTTAAAAATGCGGATTCTGACCAAAATATTTCTTTAATCAAGTTGAGACTTGTACCAATTAATTTTGATATTATGACCAGTTTTTGGGTTTCGAGCTATATTATGAAGCGCCACTTTTTTTCTTAAAAAGATTAATTTAGGGAAAAATATTGACTTGATCATTTTGAAAATTGAGAGTATACAAATAGTATACTAAAGGATATGCTACCAAAGTTTGGAAAGCTACTGTGAATTTTAATTCAATTCTTAAATAATGGTGCAGTTCTTGTGTGTTACGCACAGACGCGTTGTGGTGACGTGACGCTACTGTCAGTGAACTGGGGTAAGCCTCGGCACACACGCACTGCTCTGTACCTCTCCAATGATACTGTGGTGTCACCGCCAGACACCACACTTGCTAGGTGGTAGCCTTTAAATCGGCCGCGGTCCGTTAGTACACGTCGGACCCGCGTGTCGCTACTGTCAGTGATTGCAGACCGAGCGCCACCACACGGCAGGTCTAGAGAGACTTACTAGCACTCGCCCCAGTTGTACAGCCGACTTAGCCAGAGATGGATCACTGACAACTACGCTCTCATTTGCCGAGACGATAATTAGCATAGCCTTCAGCTACGTCATTTGCTACGACCTAGCAAGGCGCCATAGCATTTGATATTATTTTATATTGTGATTATAACATGTACATTCAAGAGAGATGTTCTACAATTATGGATTAAAGTTAAGTATTACAGCAACTGCATCCGTTTTTCTAAGTTCTCATTTCCTTGTAATGTTCCAGACCCCACGCCAATCTGCGTGAGTTTAAGCGCGTGCCTTTCGGCTTCCTCTCATTGTGACCCGGCTGTCTTGCCAAGCCACAACAGATACCACGCTTGTTTCACCGCAGTGTGACGTTAGCGTCGGCCACTGATGCAGCCGCAGAAAACACCGGAATTGAGTACACGGTTGAAGTCACATCGTCAGTGACCTTGTTCACAATCGACTCAGGAAGAATCGGGACACTATCGATCAGCAGCTCACATGATTCCGAGAGCCGCCGGGCATCCAGTGGCGACTGAAGCACCGTCGCCTATGTGACAGGAAGAATCATAGATGGCAAGAGAAGTACCAATATTCCAGTCGGTATCTGCTTTATCCGTCACTGCAGATATTCAGATTTCATGTGGCCCCCTTTTCCACACCCAGAACAAGTATGTGGCTCCCCCTCGTATGAGATGATGGCCCAGCATTCCCTGATGGTCAGGTAAGACAGAACACGGCTGTGCAGATCAGTTGTGATCTGACTCACGTCATGAAGTATAGGGTAGGCCTTCTGCCTTATGAACGCGTACAGCATTGTGTGGCTGAAAAGTCACTGTGGAATCTTCTGCAGGTACCTCCAATGGCAGTTCGAGCACGCGAATGGTACTAATGCCTAATCCCGCATATTCGACTTCGACCACGCCAACGTTACCGTCAGCGTGAAGGAAATGGAGTCCCTGTTTGGTCGCGTTTAAAACGCCCCAGCACGCAGTGTCATTGATCATTTTAAAGTAAACCATACTACTTATAATCCAGAAGTTTCGATGATGGGATCTTCGCCTCCTCATGGAGGAAACGTTCTACAGCAGTGATTCCCGCCGAGCATATGCCGGACAGAAGTTGAAAAGTAATGTCGATTTCTGAACTTATTCTCAGTGAGCGAAACAACTTGCGTAGGCTAAGTTACGATGTAAACAAGCACGTACTGACTTGCTCCGCAGGCAGAAGTACTGAACGTACTTTCTGGGTGGCCAAGGAAGCCAGGCTGTCCGCTGAGCTAACATTTCGTCTGAGGATATTGCGCTGTAAAAGTTACACAAAGTACCTCGAAAATTATAGTACTTTCAACATTGCAGCCCAGTCAGCAATCGCGATAATCAAATATACAGGGTGGTCCGTTGATTGTGATCGGGCCAAATATCTCACGAAATAAGCATCAAACGAAAAAACTACAAAGAACGAAACTAGTCTAGCTTGAAGGGGGAAACCAGATGGCGCTATGGTTGGCCCGCTAGATGCCGCTGCCATAGATCAAACGGATATCAACTGCGTATTTTTAAAATGGGAACCCACATTTTTTATTACATATTCGTGTTGTACGTAAAGAAATATGAATGTTTTAGTTGGACCACATTTTTCGCTGTAATAGTCACAAACGAATAAGTACGTGGTATCACGAAACATTCCGCCAGTGCGGACGGTATTTGCTTCGTGATACATTACACGTGTTAAAATGGACCGTTTACCAATTGCGGAAAAGTTCGATATCGTGTTGATGTATGGCTATTGTGATCAAAATGCCCAATGGGCGTGTGCTATGTGTGCTGCTCGGTATCCTGGACGACATTATCCAAGTGTCCGGACCGTTCGCCGGATAGTTACGTTACTTAAGGAAACAGGAAGTGTTCAGCACATGTGAAACGTCAACCACGACCTGCAACAAATGATGATACCCAAGTAGGTGTTTTAGCTGCTGTCGCGACTAATCCGCACATCAGTAGCAGACAAATTGCGCGAAAATCGGGAATCTCAAAAACGTCGGTGTTGAGAATAATACATCAACATCGATTGCACCCGTACCATATTTATATGCATCAGGAATTGCATGGCGACGACTTTGAACATCGTGTACAGTTCTGCCACTGGGCACAAGAGATATTACGGGACGATAGCAGATTTTTTGCACACGTTTTATTTAGCGACGAAGTGTCATTCACCAACAGCGGTAACGTAAACCGGCATAATGTGCACCATTGGGCAACGGAAAATCCACGATGGCTGCGACAAATGGAACATCAGCGACCTTGGCGGGTTAAAGTATGGTGCGGCATTTTGGGAGGAAGGATAATTGGCCCCCATTTTATCGATGGCAATGTAAATGGTGCAATGTATGCTGATTTCCTACGTAATGTTCTACCGATGTCACTACAAGATGTTTCACTGCATGACAGAATGGCGGTGTACTTCCAACATGATGGATGTCCGGCACATAGCACGCGTGTGGTTGAAGCGGTATTGAATAGCATATTTTCTAACATTCTGGGTGGTGTCTGTTTGTTCTAAGTCGTGTCGCCCTACCACTTTCGCGCAACGACGCTCTGAGCGTGCTTTTTAGGGAATTGACTAGTTTGAACCTGGGACCTGTTGCTGGTAAGGAGACGCCAGACCGCACATGACATGTAGAGTTCAGTGAGACTAGCGATGATATAATCAAATACTTAATGATTTCAGCGTCAGCTCCACTGCACTCCTTGTAAAAGAATCTTAATACTAACTAAATTTAGTGGAAGGGGTTCAAGGATTTCCTATTTTTAGTTAGCTGGTAAAATAACGTCGAAAATGCAGTTAAGTTTACCATTGGAAATTTTATTCTACTCACAAAACATTGTTTATAAATTGCACTATTGATAAAAGGAAATATTTTAATACAGGATGATAAAAACCAACTGCGTTCAACAAAAATGTGAACGAATATTCCCTGAATGGGTTTCCAAGTTCTACAATGGATCGAAGGATGACCTGTGCGATATCACATCTATAATCTAGATTTAAGTTAGGTTTCATAAAAGAGAAAACTATAAAAATGGTCTACAGTGACCCTCAATTATCTTTAATTATTTATCTAACTTGTCGTAAATTACAGTGGCGGATGTGGCTTCTCAATAATTATATAACAGAAAAATCATCGCGTTTCAGATTTTAACTTCAAGTAGCAAATGTGAATACCATGAGCTTTAATTGGCGATCGGCACTAGTATTACGCAAAAAGGGGGTGTAACAGATGAGACTTTTGCAGTTCTGAGTGAAGCTCTATGCGCTGTTATGCGGCATCGCGTGCGTCCATTACCTTGTCGTTGGTTAGGCAGCGTCAGGGGGCAGCGGGCGGTGCAGCTCCACACCTCGCCGTCTCGGAAGCAACTCTCCTAACTTCTCCTTACTACAATTTACCGAAGTTGGTTTAAAAAAAGCTATCTGGCTGTGTTTTCAACTGACCAATCAGGGTCTCAATGTTAACCTTAAGCTCCGCCTACAAAATTCAGTCTATCCAATGAGAAACGTTATACTTTTCGTGGTGGGGCAATGTTTTTAACGTTTGCAACGTAACAGAGACGCGAAAAAGTCTCACGCTACAACTTGCAGCTGGTGTGGCCCTTTTAGTGTTATCGTAAGATCTATACTGTTCTTCTTGAGGGCTCTATCTTTTAACATGGGCTGGGGGTGGTCCTGGCGGTCAGCCGACGATGTGGGTGTCCGTCTCTTATCGTAGGGCCTTCTAGAATAACACGGTTCTGCTCTCGGCTTCTGTTCTCGTTTCTTTCCTCGGAACTGCGTCTGTTTCACGGTGGGAAGGTATGACATGCATTTAGGCGTTCTTGTGTTAGTCTGTGGTATTCCATTTGCTCACTCGTTGATCGTATTACTTTGGTTAATTTAATGTCAGGATTTATTCGGAGCTATGTGACATACCGCTGGATTTGCTTATCGTGTCAGGGTTTTCATGGAAGGTGTTGGATTTGCCTGACACTTTACAGTTTCATGACAGCTGGATTGGTCGTCGGAGCACCATACCATGGCCCGCACGTTCACCGGATCTAACGTCCCCGAAATTCTTTCTGTGGGGAAAGTTGAAGGATATTTGCTAATGAGATCCACTGACAACGCCTGACAACATGCGTCAGCGCATTGTCAATGCATGTGCGAACATTACGGAAGGCGAACTACTCGCTGTTGAGAGGAATGTCGTTACACGTATTCCCAAATGCATTGAGATTGACGGACATAATTTTGAGCATTTATTGCATTAATATGGTATTTACAGGTAATCACGGTGTAACAGTATGCGTTCTCAGAAAAGATAAGTTCACAAAGCTACATGTATAACACTGGAACAACCGAAATAAAATTTTAATCCTACCTAGGTTCTGTATTTTAATTTAAAAAACCTAACTGTTTACAACTGTTCGTCTAAAATTGTGAGCGACATATTTGTGACTATTACAGCGTCATCTATCACAAAGCGAAAAGAGTGGTCCAACTGAAACGTTCATATTTCTTTACGTACTACACGAATATGTAATAAAAATGGGAGTTCCTATTTAAAAAGACGCATTTGATATCCGTCTGACCTATGGCAGCGCCATCTAGCGGGCCAACCATAGCACCATCTGGTTTCCCCCTTCAAGCTAGACTAGTTTCGTTCTTTGTAGTTTTTCCGTTTGACGCTTATTTCGTGAGATATTGGGCCGGTCACGATTAATGGACCACCGTGTAAAAGAAACTATCAGCCTCGTTTGCGGTAATGAAACCAACCTTTACCTGGGTTTCAGCCTGAGTAATTGAGCCTTCTTCAGAGGATAAACCCGATTCTATAATATGTCTAGGAGGGCATGGTCTAGAAACAAAACTAAAACAGCCTGAATAGGCGTAGTTACATTTTAAAAATGCGGTACATAGGTACTAAGTCACCACCAACACTTAATCTCCGGCGAGCGCCTCGTCTCCATGGACGCCGTGCGGTGGGCCTCGGGAACTCACGTGAAACTAAATAGACCTAGATGAAGCGCTGCGTATCATCATGACGGGGAACACCGCGCATGTCTAACTGAGACCATGACCGTCAAAGATAAAATATAAATGGTTGAAACTCTGAAACATAAAAACCTCTTCACCGGGTTTTGACTAAAATGTAACAAACTATGCATGGATTTATATGAGTGCGAACACACTACCCCGATTTACACTATTACAATATATCGGCCCTTTCACAACGAATGCTGCATGACGCAACCATCGTTATTAATGAAATATGACATAAAACAGCGAAACTGTAGTATGTAAAGGTCTAAATACAATAATTTCGAATAACCTGTACACAGATTGTCGAGTAGGTGTTCTTATCAGTTGATGTAGATATACATCTTATTGCTGACAAGATCTGAATGAATAATATTATCAAGATTAATTTTTATCTGATTACTAAAAATAACGCGTGTACGAACAACACCACTTCATCGCCATGTACTAGCAATTGACCAGCATAGGTCAAGTTATGTTTACGTGCAAAAAATTTGGTAATTGCGTGAACGGACGTACAACGCCCTTACATCGCCCTTCTACTCTATTGACCGACAGAGGTCAATTTCACTACGTGCTACAAAGGAGAATTACGGCCTCTTATATTAAAGGCTATTGTTAAATAGATATGATAAAATGTGCTTGACGCGAGACTGCACCTTGGAAAATTTTTTATGGGCACTTGACATGGGAAAACGGCATGTTCTACACAAGGAAGAATTAATATGAAATTACAGATAGCTACTAATATGGCCATGTGTATACCATAAATGGGCAAGGATCAAGTCGTCTCTGAATTGCAGCTATAAATAAATGTAAAGGGAATTACCCTAAAAGGTCGAAACGGACCAGCTAAACTTCATCTTGTCACCTGAGGCTCCAGTTCACCGTTCGTGGGCTAGTAACCAATTAAATAAATATGACTATTGTCTATGGGATAGATACCTGCATCTTAATTATTGAAACCATGTGTGCCACATTATGTAAGCACCGTATATGGAGAGAGCGCCTGAGGGAAATCTTAAACAAAAATGTTACGTGGTCAACATCCTGGAGGAGATGGAGATTTTTAAAGATCTGCAATTTGATATGGATAACCTCCTTAATGATCAACTTTAGTTGAGAAACAGGGATTCTTCTGAATGTTTTAAGCCATTATTTAGAATATCATGACCAGATAATGGTTGATGCGCAAGAGCCGAGCAGTATTTCGGTGGCGGTGTGACACAGATGGTCGGCGTTTGATGTACTTTATTTTAGATATCCCTTAAGGAAGTAGCTTGCATGCGTGCGGTTGACCACTTAACATTTTGGTATAAGATTTCCATCAGGTGGTCTTTCCACATACGGTGCTTACATAATATGGCACACATGGTTTCAATTATTAAGATGCCCGTGTCTATCCCATAGACAATAGTCATATTTATATAAGTGGTTACTAACCGACGAACGGTGAAATGGAGCCTCAGGTGACAAGATGAAGTTTAGTTGGTCCGTCTCGACCTTTTAGGGTAATTCCCTTTACATTTATTTATAGCTGCAATCCAGAGACGACTTATTTCAAATGGCTCCGAGCACTATGGGACTTTACTTCTGAGGTCATCAGTCCCCTAGAACTTAGAACTACTTAAACCTAACTAACCTAAGGACATCACAACATCCATGCCCGAGGCAGGATTGGAACCTGCGACCGTAGCGGTCGCGCAGCTCTAGACTGTAACGCCTAGAAGCGCTCGGCCACTTCGGCCGGCCAGAGACGACTTGATCCTTATCCGTTTATGGTACGCACACGGGCATATTAGTAACTACCTGTTATTTCTTTCTAATTCTTCCTTGTGAAGAACATGCCGTTTTCTCATGTCAAGTGCCCATTAAAAATTTTCCAAGGTGCAGTCTCGGGTCAAGCACTTTTTATCATATCAATATCATATCGTTTTAACAATAGCCTTTAATATAACAGGCGGTAATTCTTCTTTTGTAGCGCGTAGTGAAACTGACCTCTGCCGGTCGATAGATTGTAAGGGCGATGAAAGGGGGTTGCACGTCCCTTCACGCAACTACCATATATTTTACACGTAAACATTATTTGAACTATGCTGGTCGATTGCTATTACATGGCGATGAAGTGGTGATGTTCGTTCAATCACGCGTTACATTTGGTAATAAGATAAAAAATTAATCTTGATGATTTTCTCCAATCAGTGTAAGCGATAAGAAGACGACTTCATCCTTGTCCATTTATGTTATGCACATGGCCATATTAGTAGCTATCTTTTATTATTTTTTAATTCTTCCCTGTGAAGAACATGACATTTCCAAAGTCAAGGGTCTTTTCGGGTCAAACACGTTTTATCATATCTATTTAACACAGACTTTAATATAAGAGGCGGTAATTCTCTTTTGTAGCACGTAGTGAAATTGACCTCTGTCGGTCAATAGAGTACATGGGCGATGTAAGGGCGTTGTACGTCCGTTCACGCACATACCATATTTTTTGCACGTAAACATAACTTGACCTATGCTGGTCAATTGCTATTACATGGCGATGAAGTGACGTTGTTCGTTCACTCACGCGTTATTTTTAGTAATACGATAAAAACTAATCTTGATAGCATTATTCACTCAGATCTTGTCAGCAATAAGAAGTATCTCTACATCAACTGATAAAAACACCTACTCGACAATCTGTGTACGGTTATTCGAAATTATTGCACTTGGACGTTTACGTGCTACAGTTTCGCTGTTTTATGTCATATTTTATTAATAACGATGGTTGCGTCATGCAGCATTCGTTGTGAAAGGGCCGATATATTTTAGTAGTGTAAATCGGGGTAGTGTGTTCGCACTCATATAAATCCATGCCTTGTTTGTTACACTTTAGTCAGAACCTGGTGCAGAGGTTTTATGTTTCAGAGATTCAACCATTCTATATGTTATGTTTGACAGTCAGGATCTCAGTTAGACATGCGCCAAGTTCCCCGCCATATTGATATGCAGCGGTGCGTCTAGGTCTACTTAGTTTCACGTGAGCTCCCGAGGCTCACCGCACGGCGGCCATGGAAACGAGGCGGTGTCCGGAGCTTACGTTAAGTGTTGTTGGTGACTTAGTACCTATGTACCGCATTTTCGAAATGTGACTACTCCTATTCAGGCTGTCTGAGTTTTATTTCTAGACCATACCCTCGTACATATATTATAGAAACAGGTTTATCTTCTGAAGAAGGCACAATTACTTGGGCTGAAACCTAGGTAAAGGTTGGTTTGGTTACAGCAATCGAGGCTGATAGTTTCTTACATACCTCGAAAATACCTCGAATATTTTGACTGTCGTTTTTTTTTAAAACTGTCGAGTACCTACAGAGAAGCTGAGATACATGTTCCCTTATTTTGTCTCCTCTTGCACTGAGCGCAGTCGCTGGGAATTTGGTTGATGCCACTTTCCGTGTTCTCCTCTTCATTGGACGTCCAGTTTTGTTACTGACGTGCAGATTCCGACTTCGGTCGCCGATGAACACCAGGTGCATAAACCAGGTGCCTGCTGCGGAGGACCGTACGCAACAACGTTCACTGAACGATCATGGGGGAGACATTATTTGTAACCTCTTGGTCCATGTGAGTGGTTAGCTGCTCACCAGTTTCACATCTATTCACCAGAACACATCTTCACAGCAATCGCTCACCTGTCATTAATGGCGTGCGGTGCACCACAGTTGCCTACGCGCTGGTAGTGGATAGAGCCATTTGCCATGCAAGGCATACTTTAACCACAGCGCCATGCTAATGCTTCCACCCTCGGCCTGAAACCCAATGGTCGTACACATTTAGTCCTCAGATAAATCACTCCGTTACCGCATTACGACAACGTCTGCACAGTTATCCGTGTCCTCCCGACACGCTTTATGTAACTTCCTTTGCTAGTACCCCCACCTGCGATCTGTGAATGCTTATTACATATTGACATCGATTGGCTACATTATTGTGACTGGTTCACGTATCTAATTTGTGCCAAACACTGCTTAGATATGCTCATTTTACAATACTGACGTGAATGGAGTTTGGGTGACGACGCAGCAAATATTAATTTTCGCTGGAGCTGTGGAGAAGTTCAAGGTCCGTTTACTTGTATCGAGATAGTGGGCGGGGCTTATACTCTTTCGCCCATCGCTTTAAGGGAAGAGACAGAGCGACTATGACAGGTTGAACATCTGAACAGGTACTTTTGAAAGTAAATAATTTGGAATATGGAACGAAGCAAAAAAATCTTGATCGATGGATTAAATAAAGCGTTAAATTATACAGTTAATGTGAGAATCAAGAACCACTTCGTAAACATGTGACCATCATTAAAACATAAAGCAAAGAAAGCCATTGCAGTTCGGCCCGTGGAGTGGCTTATTGTCAATGCGTAACAGACCTTCAAAAAGAAAGGTGCTGAGTCTTTTGACGGCTTGTTTGAAATGTGTTTGTACGGCTTTACACTGTGTAATGTAATTACATGGGACTCAGAGGCTGTGGAGAGGTTGTACTAACATGAAGTGTTCGTATGATCAAGAAAATGCCATATTCCTCTTAACTGTACCCTTAGGTGACAGCCGATTTCCTGACATTGAATACCAGAAGGAACGCTATCCACATGCTTTGCTAGGTCCAATGTGTAATTTATCTAATCACCACTAATGACCATTAGGCCACTACATAACAGACTTGTGGATCTCTAGTTCACGTGCTAGATATGTTTACTACTGTAAACGCTAACAAAGTACATTTGATTAAATTCTGGAATATTAGTTGTTGCCATTCTAGGATATTTTGTTTGCGTCCTTGTCAAGATAACACTTGATTTCAGGAATGCTAGCTGTACAGTACTTTGCCTGACTGTATCGGAGCTTCGGAAGGGTAGTGTAGATCTATGAAGTGCTATATAGTTTTCAGGTGGCCAGATAAAGGGTAGACCTAACGCTGAGAGATTATAGAAACCATCGCAATGCTGACGAACTGGATATAAAGAAATGTACAAGTAGTGCCCCCAGTGTCCTTTTGAAAACTGTGAAGAATTCATTTAAGATAGTTCTCAGTGATATCTGCGTCATTATACAAAAAAATATTCCTCTACCTAATATGTATCTGCTTTGTGGTAGTTATGGTAACCTTCCAGAAAAATTTGGCTTACAAGAAATATTATTAAGTTGCAATGTTCCCGTTATTACAGTGTTTCATAAAAATCTCTTTCCGGGACGAATAATTTGGCTCTTTAGCAGCAGGAGGTAGGACTGCGTAATTCAGTCTCTACGCTCGTATGTATTGTTGTCGGAGATCCATGGGCCATTAAGCTTTCACCGGAAGGTGCACCTCCTTCAGGCGGCGACCTCGCTGACTGGTGTAAAAATTATTCTCGGCGTGGCGGCGGCGGTCGTCACAAATATCGGCTGGCTCTGAGCAGCGGGGGTGGCGTGGGCCGGGGGTGGGCGCGCCTAATTGCGCAGCACGGCCCGAGTGGCGTTCTGTGTCGGACACGGGCAGCCTGCAGCTGGCTCTGGCTCGGGCGCTGCGCTCGTTTGCTGCGTTATTTGGCTCCCGAATTCTGAAATGTAATCGAATTCGTCGCTTCCTGCCTCCGGCGTCGGTGCTCTACGCTGGATTCGAGAGGGGTCATTTCGACGACGCCGTGCCCAAAGGAAGCGCCTATTTACACCGCTACTCATCGCGCACCAAACTCGGGGAAAATTCTCCGCCCAACGTAAAAGGTGTTTCCATTTGCTTTGCCAGTACAGTTTTATTCATTTCTATGCAGTACAACAGTTTTCTGGTCTAGCACAGTTACTATCTACCTGTTTGCAGATTATTCCGCTGTTCCTCAGGTATTTATATGTCTTGAAGTGCATTTAAATTTTGGAGGACAAATATAGGTTCTGTTAAAAATTGACTAATACCTGTAAAGTTAATCGCCTCATTCATTCGCCCCAGGACCAGTACACGACCTTTAATTTTCCCACACTGGTGCTGTATTTATCTCGTGTACCTAATTTCATCCTCAGTTAGCACCGCACTGAAGGCCTACCTGAGCTTATATGTATATCCAAGATTAGCTGAAATTAAAATAAACGTTAAGTCTCTAAACAGTATTTAATTTCAAGTAGTATGATATTTAGGCCTTCCATATTACATAAAGGTGTCCAGGCATTGTATCTGAGCCTGTTAGGTACTTGCATCAAAATACAGAAGCCTCTTTACTATTATGACTCTACATTTGCATATGAAATAAAATCACCTACAGTTCACTTAGGAGAAAATTATTTTATGTCGCCTTTTATAACCCCTCATCACAGTTTAATATGGGAGGTTCATCAAGTTGCTACTCTCCATCTTACTTAAAATGCGTGTCACAACAGCTACCCTTAGAAATAAATGCATCACTCTGATGAAACACTGCTGGCAATTTGTCAAACCTGTGTGTCATGTAACATAAATCCAGCGTCAGTTATTAAGTAAGCAAATACCAGTGAATTGCGTTCAAATTACAGCACTGGTAACAGAGTTTTTTATAAATTTCAAGAAGTAGCTGACAGAAATTTTTAATCTTAAGTCTCTCGAACATGTAAGAAGCATGCACAGATTCATTCCCGCTGAATCCATAGTCCTGCAACTGCAGCAATGTAATCTATTTCGGAATAGTTTGTTCTAAAATATTTAGGACATCTGTGCTTAGCAGATTTCATGAATACACCAACATTCTGTAGTCATAAATTTCCCGTAGCAGCGACTCGATGGGTTAGCTCAAACTACTGGATGATGCTTCAGTATTCAGAACTTGTGGTATACACTCGTTATCATCACTTAAATTAAGAACCAACAGTATCGCTCTGCATTCATCACATTTAAGACTCGATATTGTGTGCTTCCTTTACACCTGAAAACAAAAATGGTTTGCATTTATTTTTTCATGTTTTAAAGTTAAATGCAATGCTGTGAATATCATACATTAACAGCAGTTAAGAAAAAGATTCTCCCCACTACTTAAATGCTCTCAAAGGGTGAACTTGTCGAAACATGCAGCCCATCAGTTCCCCTCCTCCTGTATTTCAATACAGCCTGCAATTCAGTATTACAGATTGCACATTGCTATATGACAGTGTCAGATCGGGAGACAAGTGATATTTTATGTTAAAATGTATTGATAGAAACCTAGGACAAGTTCGCTAAAATTCTTTTACTGATTACGACTGTCAACTTATTGATGAGACAATAGAGAAAATTTCGTAAATTTGGTGAACAACGACAAAATATATTTCATACTTAAACTTCCATTTTACGATCTATTCCAATAAAAATTATTACTTAATTAGTGTATATCCGCTACCACGCAGTACACGTTGTCATAATCTGTTGAGGAGAGTTGCTGTTCTTGTCATGTACATACTGAAAAATTTTATAGGTCGTACAAAACTAAAGACTTACAAAAGTACTTGCCTGTGGTATAAACCTATAATTTTCCTAAAGTAGTTGTCATGGTTACATAATTTACGGCGTGAGTCACATTTACATTCACTGAGGTCACGAAAGTTATCGGATACCTCGTAATATGGTATCGGACCTGTTTTTGACTGGTCTAGTCCAAGAATTCGATGTGGCATGGACTCAACAAGTCGTTGAAAGTCCCCTGCAGAAATACTGACCCACCCATAATTGCGGAAGTATTGCTCGTGTACCATTTTGTGCATGAATTGACCTCTTGATTATGTCCTATAATTGTTCGATTGGATTCATGTCGGGTGATCTGGCTGGCCAAATTATTTGTTGGAATTGTCCGGAATGTTCTTCAAACCAGCTGTGAATAACTGTGATCCGGCCACGTGACGCATTGTTTTTACCGAACATGAAGTCCGTGAATGGCTACGAATGGTCTCCATGTGGCCGAACATAAATATTTCCAGTCATCGGTCGCTTCAGGGACCCAGTCCATTCCATGTAAACAGAGCCGCCACCAGCTTCCACATAGCCTTTTTGACAACTTGGATCTACGGCTTCAAAGGGCCTGTGTCATAATCTAACAATCTCATCAGCTTTTCGAACTGAAATCGGGACTCATCCGAGGAGGCAACGGTTTCTCAATCGTCTACGGTCCAAGCGATATGGTCACAAGCCCAGGAGCTGCGCTACGGGCGATGTGCCATTACCAAAGACAGTCGTGTCGGTCGTCTGCTGCCATAGCCCAGTAACGTCAAATTTTGCCACATTGTCCCAACGGATATTTTCATTGTATGTCCCACATTGATTTCTGTAGTGGCTCCAGACAGTGTTGCTTGTCTGATAGCACTGACAACTCTATGCAAACGCCTTAGCAGCTGCTGTCAGTCGTTAAGTGAAGGCCGTCGGCCACTGCGTTGTCATCTGTGGTGAGAAGAGATGCCTGAGTTTTGGTATTCTCAGCACAGTCTTGACACTGTGGATCTCGGAATACTGAATCCAGTTCTGATTTCCGAAATGGAATGTCCCGTACGTTTAGAACAAATTACCGTTTTGCGTTCAAAGCCTGTTAATGCCTGTTGTGTGGAAGTAATCATGTTGGAAACCCTTTCACATGTATCACCTCAGTACAAAGACCTCTGAGGATAAAATGCTCTTTTAAACCTTGTGTATGAAGTACTACCACCAACTGTATATGTGCATGTAGCTGTCGCAAACTCTATATGTGCTGCGCCTGGTTCAGGCTAATGAGCAGAGATCCTGCTCTCTTCTATACACAGAGAGTGTGTGTTAATCATGAGGTGTGCTCAGCCAGTGTGAGGGCTGAGCTGGCCGAGCAGTGCAGCGGCACACTCATGTCTGGGCACGGTATGGTGTTATGACAGAAAATATTGGAAGGCACATATTTGAGGTATGTGTGTGTGTGTGTGTGTGTGTGTGTGTGTGTTTGTGTGTGTGTAAGACATGTGTGCAATGAAAATTAATCTGCATTTTCGAGATTCAGTGAGTAACTCAGTTCATGTAATTACTGTACAGGAGAATACAGATCATGCTGCACATGTTGTCACATTTTCTCAGTCAGTGTAGCATCGATAGAGATTAGAAAGACATATTGAAGACCTATCTAAAATCTCCA
The DNA here is from genome assembly GCF_021461385.2 of Schistocerca piceifrons. NCBI lineage: Eukaryota > Metazoa > Arthropoda > Insecta > Orthoptera > Acrididae > Schistocerca > Schistocerca piceifrons. The sequence goes on along the minus strand of NC_060149.1, from coordinate 42,974,176 downwards.
ACACTTTTTACTGAAACTTGTTACTTTTTTTCTTTTGACTTCAGTCCAGAGACTGGTATGATGCAGCTCTCCATGCTACTCTATCCTGTACAAGCGTCTTCATCTCCCACTACCTACTGCAACCAACATCCTTCTGAATCTGCTTAGTGTATTCGTCTCTTGGTCTAACCGATCCCTTCTTCTAGTCAAGTTGTGCCACAAATTTTTCTTCTCCCTAATTCTGTTGAATACCTTCTCATTAGTTATGTTATCTACCCATCTAATATTCAGCATTCTTCTGTACCACCACATTTCGAAAGCTTCTATTCTCTTCTTGTCCAAACTATTCAGCGTCCACGTTTCACTCACATACATGTCCACACTCCATACAAATACTTTCAGAAACGACTTCCTGACACTTAAATCTATAGTCGATGTTAACACATTTCTCTTCTTCAGAAACGCTTTCCTTGTCATTGCCAGTCTGAGAGGTGGCGGGGCTAGCAGAGTATTTAACACTAAACTCTTCTCGAATCTTCATATGGAAATGATGCTCTAAGCCCCCCATTTTCTAACTCCTACTTTTGCTGTTGCACATGGATTAAGAAGAAACGCGAACTGACTGTAATCGACCTTGCGAGTGGAGTAGAAAAGAGTTTGGCACCTGCAATAATTTAATTGGATAGAAATTAAGGAAAGTTTCATTACTGTAGTGAGAAATGAAAGGGTTGCTCTACAGATTAATAGAATGAAAGTTCCATCCAAAATAACAATTTGATTTATTATGACTAAACTCAAAATAATAAACAAAACACACAAAACATTTACGATACATCAAATTGGATACTCAAATAAAGGCTGTGAAGGTGAATTTGTCCATAAACTAGATTGTGACATTTATGACCAAGTGGTATGTGGAGCCAATTCCCTGCAACTCAAATCTTAAGAGAAACACCCAGCCAACCCAACATTAATTGCTGCTACAGTAGTGATAACTCAGACAATGAACACCCAAGACAGAACAAAGTTAGAAAAGACGATCACGCTCGCTCTGCTGAGCTCGGATTATCACCTAGCAAAATTGCCTGCTTTGCCGGTGCTGCGGACGTACATTACCAAGCTGTCTTCTTAACTGCAAGGACACGATCTGGCATACCGGAGGCGATGGCTGGTTGCTTCGACGTCCCGTCGTGGTGATGATAATGTCGTGAGTATAGCCTGAGACAAATTCTCCTTGTCTGGTTGTTCCAGACTAAAGACTTCCTAGCAAAACAAATACGCCTCTGAGGGAGACGAAGAAGGACCGCCACACAATCACTGACGGTGAAGTGATTGATTTTAACAAGCGAAGTCACACAGTAACTCCGATACAGTCAACTGTAGCCAAAACTGCCCAAGACAGACAACATACGCCAACTGTACTCGGAAAGTTACGTTGAAGTCGAAACTTCAGCAACTTCATCAAACAGTTACAATCAAATAAAAGTATATTAGATAGCCAATGGAAGGCAGGCTGTCCAGAGCAGCGAGAGCTCAGTCTTGTAACTACTCCGACCGAAAGGCGAGAGCCGAATCCCTCAAGAGCACCTGTACAAACCGAACACAGAACATTCCCGCCCCCACAACAGCGGCCGTGGTTAAGCGTTCCAATCAGCAACTCGAAAACCGGCGGAAAATTCCACTCTATTACCAAAGCACTACCATTCCACCAATGGAGATTCTTGGCGACAATTTCTGCGCCGATTTTGCTACGTCACGGAGCTATGCCCTGAGCAAGCCAATCACAGTTACGATTTTGTAGAAAACGCGGGAATTTGCCCGCCAAGACTGCGGGGGGGGACAAGTCATTCCCACGCCTCGCTGGTAGCCCGCCAGAAACGGTTTTCACTAAGTTTCTGCGAAGTAATGGAATCTCTAGCCCAGCTGCTCCGTCAGGCCCCTGTGGGCGTGTCGCCGCCGCTCTTATGACAATGTCGGCGTCTGGAAAGCATTCACTCGACTACCTCACACCCATTGGCTTAACCCTTTCAAGATCAGAAGAGCCTGCCTGTCACCTCTCATAGGCTATGAGAGGTGGCACAAGCCCCCTCCCATATTTCTTTCTTACTCAGCCTTAAATCACAAACTGACCCCCATCTCTTTCACCACATAATTTACTTCATCTTAATCCAATGACTCTATCTTACACCTACAAAGCCACCTTCCCTGATAGAGAAGAGTATTACAGAAGATAGATTCAGCTCAGAATGATTAGAAGAGGAAGACTGTCAATACGAAAAGAAAATGAAATAGCACTGTCAGTAACTTGAGCACCTGGTGTACATCAAACACCTAGCATTGCATAGGTTGCAATGCCCTCTGAGACCTCCAAGCTTAACTCACATCTACCTCCGGACTAATGCATCTTTTTAAATCTATAATATTTCTTAACCCCAATGGTTTCCCCGACTTCCAGTACACTAATCTATATGCATTTGGGTGTGGTTTTTCAGTAATTTTAAATGGACCCATATATTCATCAGTGAACTTTTTCGTTTCTCCTGTAACGTTTTTTGATTTCTCCCTTGTTTTAACTAATATCACTTCTCCAATTTGGACACTTGTTGGTGGAGCCTGAGCATCATGGCGTCTTTTATGTTCCAATGCTTTTATCTTAATGTTTTCTCCAGCAATTTTTTCTTTTAAACTCAGTGCCTCGTCTACAATAATTGGAAACTCTACCAAGTCAAACAGCAAATTGTCTGGCCTTTCCCCCCACATCAATTCACATGGAGCAAACCCTGTAGCCTCATGCTTTATATTATTAATGACATTTTCAAAATATTCTATATACTGTGCCCATGCCATATGTTTTCTATGACAATAAGTACGATATAACCTTTTCAAATCCTTCATAATTCTTTTGCACATGTTTCCTTGTGGAAAATACGCTGAAATCTTTATGTGCTCAATGTTCCTGCTTTCTAAACATTCCTTAGAGACAAACTGCGGACCACAAGGTAGCTTTAGGAACTCCTACCACCACAAAATACTCTTCCTGCAAACGATTTACAGAACAAATCACAGGCTACCAGGTCTAATTTATTCTGTGGCTCTACACTATATATGTCTCCTTGAACTATTTTGTTATTGCCTCTCACTTTTTGACATCTATCACACATTTCAACCCTTGCTTTTACTTTTCTCCGCATATTATTAAACATTACAGCTTCACTGAGTTTAGTTACATAATGCCCAAACGTCTTATTAATATAGTCAATTAATAAATTCATATGTTGATCACAAAAACAAACCTTCCATTGACTATCAGTATTGTTTCTCCGACGGAATAAAACCCATTGATGCATCTTATAATATTCGGCGACTTTAGGATAAGCTAGATTACCTAAATAACATTTTACTATTTTCAAATTGTCATCTTGGTTCTGTTCCCCTCTTAATTCTTTACACACTTTTTAACTGTCCCTCCTCCTCAATCTTCATCAGATTTGCAAATACATGAACCCCTTCTTTGTCTGTCAACATATTTCCATTATCCTCATTATCTTCTATCCCCCCTGGATAATGCATCAGCCACCACATTCTCAGATCCTTTTATGGACTTAATTTCCAGATTGTATTGTTGCAAGTATAGAGACCACCTAGTTAGCCTGGTGTGTTTTAATTTGCACGTCTGCAGATATGTCAACGCCCTATGGTCACTGTATACAAATACTTTATGTCTCAACAGATAGTGTTTCAATTTTTCTAATCCAAAGACAATCGCTAATGCCTCTTATTCTGAAATGCAATAATTTTTCTCAGACTGTTGTAATGATCTGCTCGCAAATGCTATTGTTTTATGAACCTCGTTATCCCCTTCTGCACACACTTGAAACAGCTATACTGCAATCCTGTATCCACGCGCATCTGCTATTAAGCAAAAAGGTTGGGAAAAATCAGGATGATGGAGTATTTGGCTTTCACATAAAGCTTTCTTTAGTTCCTCAAATGCAGTTTCATTGGTCCATTTGTATGGTACATCTTTTCTCAACAAATTTCTTAAACAGGTTGCGTTAAATATTTGCCCTGGTACAAAACGCCTGTAAAATCCAAATAATCCAAACATCCCTTTTAAACTCTTTCTACTATTCGGAGATTTGTATTCCATAATAGTCATCAATTATTCCAGATCTGGCATTATACCTTTCCCACTAATGATTCTTTCTTAGCAAAATCAGTATTTCCAATTTCAATCCCCCTTTTCAATAGCATCCAAAACTTTATTTAACAAAACGCAATGTTCTTCCCATGTGGCAGTTGAAATTAATATATCATTTACGTAGACTGTTATTTTCTTAAGTAGTTCATCCCCCAACACTTGTGACATGGCTCTAACAAAAGCACACACACTTATATTGAAACCAAAGTGTACCACCTTATATTGATAACATCTGCTTTCAGCCAAAGTCAGTAAATTTTGTGGATTCCCTGTCCAGCGGCAGATTCCTGTAACCAGAGGTCACGTCCATATATGTAAAATCATTAGATCCCTCAAATTTTTGCAGTAACTCATCAACGTTTTCTGGCCAGTCACTTTCTGGCAACACAAATTTATTCAAAGCTCTAGCATCCAGCACTAGTCTTACAGATCCAACCTTCTTCGTAACCATGATGACTGGATTATTATATACACTCACAGCCTTTTCAACAATCCCCAATTTAATCATATTCTGTATAAAGTCTCTAACAGCTTACCGGTGTCTTTCAGCGATAGTATAGCTTTTTGAAAAAAAAGGAGTGTCATCTTTTACATTAAAGTAGCATTCATACCCCTTGTCTAAGCCAGGTTTATCAGAAAAAACACTTTTATGATCTAGTAACACTAACTCTTAACCATTCCCTATGGTACTCCTCTAAATCTGGCACCTCTTTCACTTTTTGCATTACTCTTTCTTGTACCATCCACATTTCCTGAGGGTCCACCCCCACATCATCTCCATAAACATTGTAGTCCCCAAAATCCTCTGTCCTTCTACAGCACCTAACTGGTATACTGGCTACTTCTTCATCTATCACATGGCACAACCACATCTTTCCCATTTATTTAAAAAATTATCACACTTTCTTTAAAATTTAATCTCCCTTTGTAATAGTTAAAGGAATCTACACGTACCAACATTTTTATACACAGATCAGAAATTATAAGGAAGTTATGGAATACTTCCACACCATTTATTTTCACTGGCAACAGAGCTTCATGTCTAACAGGTTTTTTCACTTTTCCAGTAGCTATAATAATCTGTACCCCCATGTGTTGTTGTTGTGGTCTTCAGTCCTGAGACTGGTTTGATGCAGCTCTCCATGCTACTCTATCCTGTGCAAGCTTTTTCATCTCCCAGTACCTACTGCAACCTACATCCTTCTGAATCTGCTTAGTGTATTCATCTCTTGGTCTCCCTCTACGATTTTTACCCTCCACGCTGCCCTCAAATACTAAATTGGTGATCCCTTGATGCCTCAGAACATGTCCTACCAACCGATCCCTTCTTCTGGTCAAGTTGTGACACAAACTTCTCTTCTCCCCAATCCTATTCAATACTTCCTCATTAGTTATGTGATCTACCCATCTAATCTTCAGCATTATTCTGTAGCACCACATTTCGAAAGCTTCTAATCTCTTCTTGTCCAAACTATTTATCGTCCATGTTTCACTTCCATACATGGCTACACTCCATACGAATACTTTCAGAAATGACTTCCTGACACTTAAATCAATACTGGATGTTAACAAATTTCTCTTCTTCAGAAACGCTTTCCTTGCCATTGCCAGCCTACATTTTGTATCCTCTCTACTTCGACCATCATCAGATATTTTGCTCCCCGAATAGCAAAACTCCTTTACTACTTTAAGTGTCTCATATTCTAATCTAATTCCCTCAGCATCACCTGACGTAATTAGACTACATTCCATAATCCTTGTTTTGCTTTTGTTGATGTTCGTCTTATATCCTCCTTTCAAGACACTGTCCATTCCATTCAACTGCTCTTCCAAGTCCTTTGCTGTCTCTGACAGAATTACAATGTCATCGGCGAATCTCAAAGTTTTTATTTCTTCTCCATGAATTTTAATACCTACTCCGAATTTTTCTTTTGTTTCCTTTACTGCTTGCTCAATATACAGATTGAACAACATCGGGGAGAGGCTACAACCCTGTCTTACTCCCTTCCCAACCACTGCATCCCTTTCATGTCCCTCGACTCTTATAACTGCCATCTGGTTTCTGTACAAATTGTAAATAGCCTTTCGCTCCCTGTATTTTACTCCTGCCACCTTTAGAATTTGAAAGAGAGTATTCCAGTCAACATTGTCAAAAGCTTTCTCTAAGTCTACAAATGCTAGAAACGTAGGTTTGCCTTTCCTTAATCTTTCTTCTAAGATACGTCGTAAGGTCAGTATTGCCTCACGTGTTCCAGTGTTTCTACGGAATCCAAACTGATCTTCCCCGAGGTTGGCTTCTACTAGTTTTTCCATTCGTCTGTAAAGAATTCGTGTTAGTATTTTGCAGCTGTGACTTATTAAGCTGATAGTTCGGTAATTTTCACATCTGTCAACACCTGCTTTCTTTGGGATTGGAATTATTATATTCTTCTTGAAGTCTGAGGGTATTTCGCCTGTTTCATACATCTTGCTCACCAGATGGTAGAGTTCTGTCAGGACTGGCTCTCCCACGGCCGTCAGTAGTTCCAATGGAATATTGTCTACTCCGGGGGCCTTGTTTCGACTCAGGTCTTTCAGTGCTCTATCAAACTCTTCACGCAGTATCATATCTCCCATTTCATCTTCATCTACATCCTCTTCCATTTCCATAATATTGTCCTCAAGTACATCGCCCTTGTATAGACCCTCTATATACTCTTTCCACCTTTCTGCTTTCCCTTCTTTGATTAGAACTGGGTTTCCATCTGAGCTCTTGATATTCATACAAGTCGTTCTCTTATCTCCAAAGGTCTCTTTAATTTTCCTGTAGGCAGTATCTATCTTTATCTATCTTACCCCTAGTGAGACAAGCCTCTATATCCTTACATTTGTCCTCTAGCCATCCCTGCTTAGCCATTTTGCACTTCCTGTCGATCTCATTTTTGAGACGTTTGTATTCCTTTTTGCCTGTTTCACTTACTGCATTTTTATATTTTCTCCTTTCATCAATTAAATTCAATATTTCTTCTGTTACCCAAGGATTTCTACTAGCCCTCGTCTTTTTACCTACTTGATCCTCTGCTGCCTTCACTACTTCATCCCTCAAAGCTACCCATTCTTCTTCTACTGTATTTATTTCCCCCATTCCTGTCAATTGCTCCCTTATGCTCTCCCTGAATCTCTGTACAACCTCTGGTTCTTTTAGTTTATCCAGGTCCCATCTCCTTAAATTCCCACCTTTTTGCAGTTTCTTCAGTTTTAATCTACAGGTCATAACCAATAGATTGTGGTCAGAGTCCACATCTGCCCCTGGAAATGTCTTACAATTTAAAATCTGGTTCCTAAATCTCTATCTTACCATTATATAATCTATCTGATACCTTTTAGTATCTCCAGGGTTCTTCCATGTATACAAACTTCTTTCATGATTCTTAAACCAAGTGTTAGTTATGATTATGTTGTGCTCTGTGCAAAATTCTACCAGGCGGCTTCCTCTTTCATTTCTGTCCCCCAATCCATATTCACCAACTATGTTTCCTTCTCTCCCTTTTCCTACACTCGAATTCCAGTCACCCATGACTATTAAATTTTCGTCTCCCTTCACAATCTGAATAATTTCTTTTATTTCATCATACATTTCTTCAATTTCTTCGTCATCTGCAGAGCTAGTTGGCATATAAACTTGTACTACTGTAGTAGGTGTGGGCTTCGTATCTATCTAGGCCACAATAATGCGTTCACTATGCTGTTTGTAGTAGCTTACCCGCATTCCTATTTTCCTATTCATTATTAAACCTACTCCTGCATTACCCCTATTTGATTTTGTGTTTATAACCCTGTAGTCACCTGACCATTACTGGCTTAATTACAAGATCATTCCCTTTTTTCATTGATTCTAACCAACCTATACTCACAGCACATAAATCACTACCTGTATCTGCTGAACACCGTACCTCTTCATCACACACCTGCAGACTAATTGTTGGTTGACTCAATACTTTCCTTTCCTTGCTAGTATCAGCAGCCTCCATCCAACAATTCGTTCAAAACCTCTCTTCTATCGAAACCTTGCCTGTTTCCGGAAAATACACAGATTTTTGCAGAACCACCTTCACCACTTTTTTCCCCCATACTAAGTATTCTGTCCACTAGTGACCACTCAAAACTCCCTTCTATCCCTTCGCTATTCTCCATTATAGCCTCTATCTCTTCCCTTTCTCCACTATTAATTAGTCGACCCCCATTTTGGTCACCATCCTCCTGCTTCTCCCTAATAGCCTTACAAATGTCGTCATTTATAGACGCTAATATATCCTCCACACTGTCATCGCTAATTTCCTGTAATTCTGCAGCCTCTGTACTTTCTCTTTCCTCAGAACATGACTCGACTTCAGCTTGGTTGCTAACCACTTTCTTGCAGTCGGATTCTGTCACATATTCCACTAATACACCTTCCCTCTCGTCTGCAATACAGTGCTTATCTTGTTTATGTCTATCCAAAAAATCCTCTAAACCTTCATTAAACGTTCAGATTTTTACGTAGCTCGTTTCGTCTGTTGCTACTACTTTCTCCTGTACCTCCCTTACAGTCCCTGTCTGGTTACTATTAACACATAGAAAAGGTTTTGCTAGCGGGCTCAAACTACTACTTCCCGTCTGGTAAATGCTAGCCCTTTCACAGACGGCATTTAGTTTGACGGATTCTGTAGTTCGGTATCCTTTCCTACGTTTACCCCTCTCTGCTGCTGCCTTTGCGCAACATCATTCTCTCCCACTTAAGAATACGATCGATAGTCGTGCACCTGTTCCTCATTACTTCGCCTATCATTTGCAGGATAGCGCCACCTCCTGGCACCTCTGCCCCTGCCATTTCCACGGAACACGCCAATTCTGTTAATGTTTGCATTATGTCGCGGTCCTGCATCATTTGGTGGTCTGTCATTACGATTTGCATATTCCTCCTCAAGCAATAACTTCTCAACCCTCTCCAAATGACTAATGAACTTACGCACATCATCCCTCGGCGCTGAAATAAGTTTGTTCCGCCAGTGCATAGGCGGTTTACCTTCCACACCCATAACAATGTGCTCTGGCTCGATTTTGTTGTTTAAGTATGACAGATTTGTCATCGACTTTGACGCGAACTTTTTTACACTTTCCCTTCTGGGATCAAACTTTTCCTCAGCCCAGAAGCTATTTAATAACTCCATCTGTTTTTGCTTACCCCAATATTCTTTCAAAAATGCCTCTTTAAATTTATCCAAAGTATCTTACTGTTCAGTAGCCATAACCCCCCAAGTTCTGGCCTCCCCTAAGAATTTTGACGTAATAAAACCTATTTTTTGTTTGTCTGACCACAAACTAGGTAACACATCTTGAAAATCATTCCAAAATATTTTGGATGCACATTTCCTGTTGGATCAAAACGGAAAAACTGTCTGTTAGTGACGTATGAAATATCAGATGATTCTACCACAAAACCACACCCACTACTGTTAATTCCATGTTTGAGGATAGTTTCAGCTTGGCATAGTCTACTGCCATGCTCATCCGACCTACTTTCCACTTCTTCTACTTGGTTAGTTAGCTGAAAAACATTTCTTTCAGACTCATCCACTCGTTCTGACACAGTTTTTACTTCATTCATACATTTGTCAGATTCGGAACTGATTTTGCTGGCTAACACTTGGTGATCAGTTTCACATACAGATTCTGCAGCCGCCATTTTAACCTGTACTTTTTGTATACCTTCTTTAATTTTATCTACTTGATGTTTGTTTCCAATAGCAACTATTTTCAAAGCCTCCGTTAATTCACCTTTTACAATGCTAACAGATCTTTGCAATTATTCTCAACTCGAGAAATTTTGTCATCTACTTTGTTTTCTAATGACTTCAATTCATTTTCCCACATTTCTTTTAAAACAGCAGTCTGCTTTTCAAGTTTTTCATTAAACCCACTCTCAAGTTTACAAATTTTTTCATTAAAACCACTGTGAAGTTTTTCGAGTTTACTATTAATTTTTTCGGCTAAATTAGATTGTCCTTGTCTAGAGCCCATTAAAGCGGCAAACATTTCCTGCATACTTCCTAGTTCCATTTTTGGCATCACTGTTTCTTGTTTACCTTGTTCCACCGGAACTATACCAAATTTGGTATCCACATTTAACACGTTTGCCACATTTGGTTCAAATGGCTCTGAGCACTATGAGACTTAACATCTGTGGTCATCAGTCCCCTAGAACTTAGAACTACTTAAACCTAACTAACCTAAGGACATCACACACATCCATGCCCGAGGCAGGATTCGAACCTGCGACCGTAGCGGTCACGCGGTTCCAGACTGAAGCGCCTAGAACCGCACGGTGCTACATTTGATTCAGTAACATTACTAACACTATCATCACACAACTGACCGTTACTGAGTTCATGCTTAATGTCACTTTTGGGATTAGTAATATCCCCACCAGTTACATTAACAGACATACTTGAAGCAGACTCAATTCCACTGTCCGTAAATAACATAGAAATATCATCAAAAACATCCCCTTTTATTTTAACATCTACTCCTTCTCTCTGTTCAGGTGTGCTAGTGTGTGAAGCACTCACACTGAATGAAAGTTCTTCATCCTTCACCGTATTCAGATAATCTTTATCACTTGCCACGTTTCTCAGTCTTTCAGCACACACACAACAGATGTAACAAAGTTGACTTATCATTTGTCGAATGCTGCAGCCTCGGCGTGTTGAATCTGCGTGTCCGACACCCTGCGATTGCCGTAACAGTTTCCGGGTCCCCGCTCGTCATGTGGGCTGGCCGCGTTGCCCCGTTGCACTGCTCGCCGCCACCGCTAAGACGCCATCTGCTGCTTCGCTGCGCTTCCGTCGCTACTACACTCGTTGCGTATCATCTTTCTTGCAACCCCAGCAACTCGAAACGGGTTCCGTTCAAACTTCTGCTAGTACCGATTCAATAAATTCTTTCATTAACGTTAACTGTTCAGTCATCAAAATCTTTCTCTCGACCGCGGATACAAAATACTACGGCTTGTTTCCCAGCACCGATGTGCCACGTGCGGCGGTGCGGTTCTTTCCGTCCCTTTACGACGGACCTGCACCTACCTGTGAACATAGTGTCATCAGATCATCAGTAGGAAAGCCGAGTGAAACCTACTGTACTTCTACGTCAACCAGGCTGCAATTTAAGTCACTAATCTACATTTCGGGAGAATCACGAAGAGAAATGTTGGAAATTTGGTCCTCAATTAATATATTCTGAAACTTACGTGAACAAGTATCACTGCCAAGCCCGTGCTAGTCTTAAGACAGTCACTCACAATCCCTTTCACTCACGTTAGCAAGTTTATGGTATTGCATTTCCCGAAAACGTAATAGCTACAAAATACTGATTGTTTTAGATCGATAATGCTAGCCAAATATTAAGTCTGTCGGTACCAAATGCAGTCACAGTTTTTAGCCAGCGACCTGCTCAATACGCCACGCGGAATATATGTCTTATCTTGTCACAAAATTCACCTAAAAATTCCGAAATTTCTACACACACTTCGGAATAATTATGCCGTCATTTTCCAACACTTTTGATGTATAAAACACTGCTCGATCCGGCAACTTCTCATTTTCATCGGAACTACTACTGCACACGTCCGATCTCTTTCATTGCTAGGCTTCGACTCCTCCTTTAGAATACTCTAAATTTTCTCTATCAGCAGAGAAAGGCGCCCGAAGAATAGTGCTTTACCATTGGTCAGTTTATTCAACAGCCAATAGCAAACCAACATTCTCCCGCGTCAGTCCGCGCTTTTCATCAATAACCAATCGCAAAATAGTAAACCTCACGACTGCACTTTTTACGGACGTAATGATCTAATATGCTGAAGTTTTGTGTGGTGTCACAGCCAGACACCACACTTGCTAGGTGGTAGCCTTTAAATCGGCCGCGGTCCATTAGTATACGCCGGACCCGCGTGTCGCCACTGTCAGTGATTGCAGACCGAGCGCCGCCACACGGCAGGTCTAGAGAGACTTACTAGCACTCGCCCCAGTTGTACAGTCGACTTAGCCAGAGATGGATCACTGACAACTACGTTCTCATTTGCCGAGACGTAGTTAGCATAGCCTTCAGCTACGTCATTTGCTACGACCTAGCAAGGCGCCATAGCATTTGATATTATTTTATATTGTGGTTACAACATGTACCGTCAAGAGAGATGTTCTACAATTGTGGATTAGAGTTAAGTATTACATCGACTAAGTACTTTATTTGCTACTATTAATTCCTTTAACTGTTCCAGACCTCACGCCAATCTGCGTGAGCTTAACGCGTGCCTTTCGGCTTCCTCTCATTGTGAGTTGGCTGTCTTGCCAAGTCACAACATTTTTGGCGACGAGGATGGGATTCGAACCCACGCGTGCAAAGCACTCGCCCCATTTGTACAGCCGACTTAGCCAGAGATGGATCACTGACAACTACGCTCTCATTTGCCGAGACGATAGTTAGCATAGCCTTCAGCTACGTCATTTGCTACGACCTAGCAAGGCGCCATAGCATTTGATATTATTTTATATTGTGGTTATAACATGTACCGTCAAGAGAGATGTTCTACAATTGTGGATTAAAGTTAAGTATTACATCAACTACGTACTTTATTTGTTACTATTAATTCCTTTTAACTGTTCCAGACCTCACGCCAATCTGCGTGAGCCTAACGCGTGCCTTTCGGCTTCCTCTCATTGTGACTTGGCTGTCTTGCCAAGTCACAACATTTTGTTTATGCATAAAGTTGTTTACTATTGTTATCTATGCCTGAATTAACTTTCCATTTACCATAAACTTACTTTGCAAATCTGTTCTAAAAAAATCCCCTTTGTTCATATCCATACTTCTTCGAAATGTTCCCACACTAAATCCTACCACATAACTCGTTAAACAGTTATCTTCATATTAACCTTAAACCATACTCACGCATCATTCATACTGCTAAAACACATTTATAACATATTACACACACAAAAAGACATAATAACACTTTATGAAAATACTAGAACAGTTTATGAAAAACATTCTATTACTTTAGTGCACTCTAGTTGGCACAATCGAAACTAAAATCACAGTCCCCATATCCAATACTGTCCTCTATCGGCTGATACATAAACTACGTGTGCGTCCAGTCTCGTGTCACCATCTGCACTATCCAGGTCTTGGACACATCTCCCACTTAACCGCCTCCAAGGCAGGATCGTTATACGGCGCTACGCCTCACACTGAAGAAAAAATTTTAATGATCTTGATTTACAGAGAATGTAGAAGAAATGTTGAGGATGCTGATGCCTTGTGTGTAGAGCGTATTCCACAGAGAACTCGCTCTCGTTCGTTCCGTGACAAGGACGTGAACGCGTTTATGTCTGATGGTAGCACACAACCTGGCAAAAGAAAACGAAGCAAACGTGTGAGAGGCGACCCTAATGAAATAGTCGTAGTAACCGCAATGCCCCACAACCCATGGATAAGCAACCACCAATTACACAACGATTCCGGTGTGTCCGCAGGTAGTATTTTCAAAAAATGGTTCCAATGGCTCTGAGCACTATGGGACTTAACTTCCGTGGTCATCAGTCCCCTAGAACTTAGAACTACTTTAACCTAACTAACCTAAGGACATCACACACATCCATGCCCGAGGCAGGATTCGAACTTGCGACCGTAGCGGTCGCGCGGTTCCAAACTGTAGCGCCTAGAACCGCTTGGCCAGTCTGGCCGGCAGTATTTTCACAATATTGTATCATCATAAGTATCATAAGTACCACGTGTCACTGCATCAGGAATTTCATGGGACCGATTTCCATAACCATTCAGTGTTCTGTGACTAGGTACATCGACAAATGCAAATGACTCCCCCGTTCCTTGCCAAGTTACTGTTTTCCGGTAAGTCTACATACACAAATCATCACAGTGTTAACTGGCGTAACATGCATTAATGGTGTATGGACAATCCTCACTGGTTACAGCAAGGTAACGATCAACATCCCTGGCCGGCTAACGTATGGTGTCGCATCATGGAGAACATATTAATTTCTCTGTATTTTATCAATGGCACCTTCAATGGACCAAAATATCGAACGTCTTTTAAACAGTATCTGCCGGTACTACTACAGAATGTCACCCTGCATCCTGGTAGATTAAAACTGTGTGCCGGACCGAAACTGGAAGTCGGGACCTTTGCCCTTCGCGGGCAGGTGTCGAGCACTTGCCCACGAAACGCAAATGCCTCGAGTTCGAGCCTCGGTCCAGCACACAGCTTTAATATCCCAGGAAGTTTCGTATCAGTGCACACTCCGTTGTAGAGTGAAAATTTCATTCTGATTGCAATGGATGTTGTTAGACAGTGGATGTGTTTTCAGCATGATGGTTGCTCAGCACATTATTCAACTGAAGCACGGGAGATATTAGACATAGTTTACCCCGATCAGTAGATGGGCAGTGGTGCGCTGCTACTTGCCCACTAGGTCGCCGGATTTGACATCGCCGGATTTCTTTCTGTGGGATATTTAAAAGATAAGTGTACCAGCATGTGCCAACAGGCCGTGAAGACACTTTCAACCACATCAGAAACGCCTGTACTAACATTCCAGCAGATATCCTTGTCTCATGTGTAAGGACAGTTGAAAAGCAGGTCACTGAGTGTACTGAAGTGGGTGGTACTGCATCTCAATACTTACTCTATTTGGAAATGTAGATTAGTGTTTGCTTCAAGTCAAGTCCACAGTGGCACATACGTTGGAGGAATACAACGCTACGAATGGTGTTTCTGATTAGAAGTTACGATACCGGCCTGTTCCTCACAGCATGGAAGGGGCTCCCACATGCCATCGGATATTCAAGGGCCATTGAGTAGGATGTCGCAAATTACGGTTGTGTACTAATTTCTATTCCTTCGATTACAGAGCCACCAGTGGCGAAGCGAAGAAAATGCTTCAGAAAAAACGGATGTACATTTTGCAGTAGACTCGTAATCTGCAATGGAAAGTGGGACTTCCCGTTGAATACTTCAGAGTTGCCCTCCGCCATACACGCAAGGCGTGGATGCGAGTTCGGGTGTGATATCATTGCATGTCCCTTCCAAGACAAACTGATTGGAGTTATAACTTGTTTGGTCAGATGAGTAGTTTTCGAGATATTTCACTGTCTTCAGTTAAAATGAACACCCTGTATATTAAACTTCCTGGCAGATGAAAACTGTGTGCCCGACCGAGACTCGAACTCGGGACCTTTGCCTTTCGCGGGCAAGTGCTCTACCAACTGAGTTACCGAAGCACGACTCACGCGCGGTACTCACAGCTTTACTTCTGCCAGTACCTCGTCTCCTACCTTCCAAACTTTACAGAAGTAGCCCATCTGTTTACCTAAACCATGTATTGGATGCGGATAGTACATCTCTGCTTCAAGTGGTTCAAAAATGTTCGGAAGTTATTCCGCTGTTTGGATGGATTTGACACCCACGAGGACACAACGAAGCTAGTTGCTAGTGCACCTGGCTTCCCCTACAACTGGCCTAAAAATAAGGTTGCATTCCTAGCAATATGGAAATTTTACATAATTCACCTAAAGGGCTATTTCTTAACATGTCATAAGAAATTGAAATTTATTCACATTCTAAAAGCAAACACTTATCTGTTATAAACGAGCAGCTAGACTTCAAAGACAAACTTTTTTTGAGCTATTTGACTGTCTGCTTTACAATACTTACTCTGATGTCCTGATTTTAGAACTGTACAAATATGTTTAACACCTTTTTTCACACTTTCTTCTGTGACCCATATTATTTTTGTTCATTTTTACTCTACTTATATACAATGGCTCATGATATTCTTCTTTAATTTCAAATTATTTTCTTACACCTTTGTGCAATATTATTATATTTACAAATAAATGACGTATCAGGTCAGTCATAGCACTGAATTTTAACTTATATTAGTTTTTTTATGAAATCATTTTAATCTACACTCCTGGAAATTGAAATAAAAACACCGTGAATTCATTGTCCCAGGAAGGGGAAACTTTATTGACACATTCCTGGGGTCAGATACATCACATGATCACACTGGCAGAACCACAGGCACATAGACACAGGCAACAGAGCATGCACAATGTCGGCACTAGTACAGTGTATATCCACCTTTCGCAGCAATGCAGGCTGCTATTCTCCCATGGAGACGATCGTAGAGATGCTGGATGTAGTCCTGTGGAACGGCTTGCCATGCCATTTCCACCTGGCGCCTCAGTTGGACCAGCGTTCGTGCTGGACGTGCAGACCGCGTGAGACGACGCTTCATCCAGTCCCAAACATGCTCAATGGGGGACAGATCCGGAGATCTTGCTGGCCAGGGTAGTTGACTTACACCTTCTAGAGCACGTTGGATGGCACGGGATACATGCGGACGTGCATTGTCCTGTTGGAACAGCAAGTTCCCTTGCCGGTCTAGGAATGGTAGAACGATGGGTTCGATGACGGTTTGGATGTACCGTGCACTATTCAGTGTCCCCTCGACGATCACCAGTGGTGTACGGCCAGTGTAGGAGATCGCTCCCCACACCATGATGCCGGGTGTTGGCCCTGTGTGCCTCGGTCGTATGCAGTCCTGATTGTGGCGCTCACCTGCACGGCGCCAAACACGCATACGACCATCATTGGCACCAAGGCAGAAGCGACTCTCATCGCTGAAGACGACACGTCTCCATTTGTCCCTCCATTCACGCCTATCGCGACACCACTGGAGGCGGGCTGCACGATGTTGGGGCGTGAGCGGAAGACGGCCTAACGGTGTGCGGGACCGTAGCCCAGCTTCATGGAGACGGTTGCGAATGGTGCTCGCCGATACCCCAGGAGCAACAGTGTCCCTAATTTGCTGGGAAGTGGCGGTGCGGTCCCCTACGGAACTGCGTAGGATCCTACGGTCTTGGCGTGCATCCGTGCGTCGCTGCGGTCCGGTCCCAGGTCGACGGGCACGTGCACCTTCCGCCGACCACTGGTGACAACATCGATGTACTGTGGAGACCTCACGCCCCACGTGTTGAGCAATTCGGCGGTACGTCCACCCGGCCTCCCGCATGCCCACTATACGCCCTCGCTCAAAGTCCGTCAACTGCACATACGGTTCACGTCCACGCTGTCGCGGCATGCTACCAGTGTTAAAGACTGCGATGGAGCTCCGTATGCCACGGCAAACTGGCTGACACTGACGGCGGCGGTGCACAAATGCTGCGCAGCTAGCGCCATTCGACGGCCAACACCGCGGTTCCTGGTGTGTCCGCTGTGCCGTGCGTGTGATCATTGCTTGTACAGCCCTCTCGCAGTGTCCGGAGCAAGTATGGTGGGTCTGACACACCGGTGTCAATGTGTTCTTTTTTCCATTTCCAGCAGTGTATTTCGGTTCCAGAATTCTGGAAACATCCCCCAGGCTGTGGCTAAGCCATGTCTCCGCAATATCCTTTCTTTCAGGAGTGCTAGTTCTGCAAGGTTCGCAGGAGAGCTTCTGTAAAGTTTGGAAGGTAGGAGACGAGGTACTGGCAGAAGTAAAGCTGTGAGTACCGGGCGTGAGTCGTGCTTCGGTAGCTCAGATGGTAGAGCACTTGCCCGCGAAAGGCAAAGGTCCCGAGTTCGAGTCTCGGTCGGGCACACAGTTTTAATCTGCCAGGAAGTTTCATATCAGCGCACACTCCGCTGCAGAGTGAAAATCTCATTCTGGAAACATCCCCCAGGCTGTGGCTAAGCCATGTCTCCGCAATATCCTTTCTTTCAGGAGTGCTAGTTCTGCAAGGTTCGCAGGAGAGCTTCTGTAAAGTTTGGAAGGTAGGAGACGAGGTACTGGCAGAAGTAAAGCTGTGAGTACCGGGCGTGAGTCGTGCTTCGGTAGCTCAGATGGTAGAGCACTTGCCCGCGAAAGGCAAAGGTCCCGAGTTCGAGTCTCGGTCGGGCACACAGTTTTAATCTGCCAGGAAGTTTCATATCAGCGCACACTCCGCTGCAGAGTGAAAATCTCATTCACTCGCTGTGTATTTTAGAGTTTTCAGTGTGTTGAAGTCGTTTAGTAAACTTCGTGCTTTAGTTTTCAACTAGCGTTTATCATTCTCTCTAGTGAAATATTTCAGTAAAATTTTCATTCAGTGTATTAACTTCGTCTAGTGTTACAGTGGCCGTTTTAATTTTTTGGTTTTAGTTAATAATCTTGTAAAGTTTTGCTGGTATTGGTATTGGCTGTGTTGTTGTAGTATTAATACAAGTAGCTGGTTTCTTAGTAGGCAGAGAATTTCGAAACCATTATTGTTAGTTCTTAAATAGTTCTACTGGTGTAACTGAACTTTGGTATCGTAGACGTATAGTTTTATTACAGTAACAGTAAAATTTTACCATGAGTGAGAAGTGTGGTCTCTGTCGTAGTTTTGTGAGTAGTGAATTAAGGTGAGGGACTTGTTCAAAGTATTTTCATTGTGGGGAATGCAGTGGGGAAGCCAGTGGTCATTTTAGGGAGATCCTCTCCTGAGAAAGTAGAATCTGTAGTAGAAACAAGTTAATAGAGGAGCAGAAGCGTAGGATCTGTGCCCTTCAGGTGCAATTACAATGCGCAAATGAGGAACTAGATAGGTTGAGGAGGTGAAGGGTGGTGGGGAATGGGAACTGGCAGTTGGCAAGAAGGTATCTACTAAGAGGAGGTATTCAGAAAGTTTTACTTTGCATACATGCAATAGATACGACCACCTGTCAGAGTTGAGTGGAGAGGTGCCTCGTGTAGCTGTAGATGTAGGAAACCCTCAGCAGTCCTCAGCAGTTAGGAGGCCTATGTTAGTTGCAAAGTCTAGCAGTGAGAAGGTTCTGCTGCTAGGTAGTTTCCACGGTAGAGGTGTGGACCAGCAGTTGCAGGAGGTGTTGGGGAGTGAGTACCAAGGTCACGAACATTGTGAAGCCTAGTGCAGGGCTGGATCAGGTGACTGAAAGCATAGGGCAGTTATGTAAGAATTTTACGAAGGAGAATCAGGTAGTGATTGTGGGTGGAGCAGGGAACAGTCTCGATAGGGACGGGGAATATGATGTCAGTGGTGACTTGGTTAAGATAGCTACTCAAACTGGTGGCACTAATAAGCATTTCGTGCAACTGTTTCTGCGTCATGATCGGCCTCACCTTAATGCGGCTGTTAGGCACGTTAATGTGGGGCTGGGGAGGGCACTGATGGCGGAGGGGATGGATCACATCTCAGTGGTGCCAGTTGGGTCTATCAGTAGATGGGGTTTCACTAGACTTGGCCTGCACCTCAGTAAGTATGGGAAGGAGAAGCTGGCTAAGCTTATAGGTGACAGTGTAGTGGGTGGTGGTGGGTGTGGTGGTAGTGGTGTCACTTATGGAAAAATTCCTGTAGTAGTTGGTGTTAGAGCTGCACCTTTTTTAGATTGAAGTCAGCTGATAGGTTTACCCGTTTAAAGGAAGTTCCTCTAACTAAGGGCTCATCGTCAGACGATATAATGTTTCCAAGTAGAAAAGGAGTTAGCATATTACATCAAAATATAAGAAGTATTAGATATAAAGTTAGTGAACTGCTAATAGATGTTAACTCTAAAATTATTGGTATATCAGAGCACCACTTAAATAATTTGATAATTTAGAGGCTTCCTTTACCAGGCTGCATATCAGCTGGATGTTTCTCAAGGAATTCCTTGTGGGGTGGGGGAGTGGCTCTGTACGTAAGAAACAGTATTTCATTTGAGTCAATAGACGTATCACGACACAGCACTGAACAGATATTTGAAAGTTGTGCAGCATTAGTTGAATGTAGTGAAACCAAACTTCTGATTGTTGTTGATTATAGGTCCCATAACTCAGATTTCAGAGCATTTTTGCTTAAGCTAGAGAGGGTCCCTCATTCACTTTGTAGGAAGTACCAGAAAGTAGTTATATGTGGTGACTTTAATATTAAATTTGTATATGATTGCGCAAGAAAAAGGTTGTTGGTAGATCTCCTAAATTTATATGATCTGATGCAAACTGTGTTTTTTCCAACTATGGTGCAGGGGAACTGTAGCACAGTCATAGAGAATATTTTTATTCATTCTTCATTACTAGATGGGCATTCTGTTAGTAAAAGGGTGAATGGCCTTTCAGAGCATGATGCACAAATTTTAACACTAAAAGGCTTTTGTACTCAAACCAATATCATATTTAATTACAAACTGAGTAGCAAAGTCATCCAACAGCAATAGAGAGATTTTTAAAACTTGTCAAAGAACAATAGTGGCAAGATGTTTATAGTGCCAATAATTTCGATGATAAATACAATGCTTTCCATAACGCATTTCTCATGCTCTTTGAGAGTTGCTTTCCATTAGTACATTCTAAACGGGGTGCTATCAGTAATGGACAGCCCAGGTGGCTGACTAGTGGGAAAAGGATATCATGTAGAACAAAGCGGGAATTATATCAAAATGTTAGAAGTAGTCACAATCAAGCTACAGTAGCCCATTATACACAGTATTGTAAGGTGCTTAAAAATGTTATTAGCAAAGCAAAGAGTATGTGGTATGCAAATAGAATAGCTAATTCACTGGATAAAAGTAAAGCCATACGGTCAGTTGTGAAGGAAGTGTCTGGTCAGCAGAACCAGGTCGATGATATAAAGTCAGCTCGCAGTAATAATATTTCTGTTACTGATAAATCACATATATGTACAGTATTTAACAATCATTTTCTGAGCATTGCTTGTGAATTAAACAAAAATTTAGTTTCTACAGGAAATCATATAAATTTCTTAGCAAATGCCTTCTCGAGATTGATGTCTGATATACTCCTCTGTGATACAGACAAGAGGGAGTTGAGTCAATAATTAAATCACTGTAGACTAAGGACTCTCATGGTTATGATGGAGTGTCTAGTACAATATTGAAGTACTGTCCTGTACATGTTAGCCCTGTATTTAGCCATACTTGTAATTTTTCCTTTAGGAATGGTCAGTTTCCTGAGCGATTAAAGTACTCAGTAGTAAAGCCACTTTATAAAAATGGGGAGAAAGGGATAATGTGGATAATTTTAGACCTATTTCTATGCCATCAGTGTCTGCAAAAGTTATCGAAAAGGCTGTGTATGTAAGGTTAATCGATCATTTTATATCACAAGATTTGCTATCAAATCTACAGTTCGGCTTTAGAAGTCGTTTATCAACTGAAAATGCTATATTCTCTTTTTACTGTGAGGTACTGGATGGGCTAAAGAAAAAGTTTCGAACCCTCTGCGTATTTTTTGATTTAACTAAGGCATTCGACTGTGTTGATCACAAAATATTGCCCCAGAAATTGGACCATTGCGGAATAAGGGGAGTAGCTCACAATTGGTGCACCTCTTGCTTTAGCAACACCCAGCAAAAGGTCATTATTCACAATGTTGATAACGGCTGTGATGTGGGCTCTGAGTGGGGTACTGTCAACTGAGGGGGTGCCCCAGGGATCAATGTTGGGGCCGCTCCTGTTCCTTATTTACGTAAATGGTATGCCCTCTAGTATTAAGGGTAACTCTAAAATATTCCTGTTTGCTGATGACACTAGCTTGGTAGTAAAGGATGTTGTGTGCAACACTGGCTCGATTTCAAATAGCGCTGTTGCTGACATAAGTTCATGGCTTGTAGAAAATAAACTAACGTTAAATCACAGTAAGACTCAGTTTATACAGTTTCTGACACACAACTCAACAAGACCTCACGTTTTAATCTCACAGAACGTGCATATGACTAGTGAAACTGAACAGTTCAAATTTCTAGGTGTTCAGATAGATAGTAAGCTGTCGTGGAAAGCCCACGTTCAGGATCTTGTTCAAAGACTTAATACTGCCATTTTTACTATTCGAACGGTATCTAAAGTGAGTGATACTTCGACACCTAAATTAGTCTACTTTGCTTATTTTCATTGACTTTGTCGTATGGAATTATATTTTGGGGTAACTCTTCCCATTCTAGAAGGTTATTTTTGCCTCAGAAACGGGCGGTTCGTGTAATAATTGGTATGAGTTCATGAGCCTCTTATCGACCTCTGTTCACGAGTCTGGGTATTTTACATTGGCCTCTCAATATGTATATTCCTCATTGTCGTCTCTTGTTACCAATATTAGTCTATTCCCAAGAATAAACAGCATTCACTCGGTAAATACTCGGCAGAAATCAAACCTCCATTTGGGTCGGACTTCCTTAACTCTTGTGCAAAAAGGTGTGCAGTATACTGCTGCATCCGTTACCAATAAGCTGCCACTCGAATTCAAAAATCTTAGAAATAATCCACGCGGTTTCAAATCGAAACTGGAGAGTTTCCTCATGGGTCACTCATTCTATTCTGTCGAGGAGTTCCTTGAAACATTAAGCTGATTCTTATTGTATTGCTGATAACGTTTACTTAAACTTATGTACTGACTTTTTTTCAGATTCATGAACATTTGTTGTTATCTGTTATTACTTTTATGTTGTAAGTTCATGTTCTGACACGTTCCATGACCTTGGAGATTTGCTCCTCAATTTGGTCCTACGGGAATAAAAAAATAAAAAAATAAATAAATAAAACACAAAATGCTAAGCGTTTTCGGCGTTTTCTCACAAACTCTGTTCAGGGTGTAGCTAAATTCCCTGGACAGCCTTTGAGGACTTGTAGTGGGCACCAGGGTGGTTGAATTTAGCATATGAAATCATTTCTGGAAACGTACTGTTTCCCCGCTACACGTAAAATACGACAATAAGCTTTGCTCCCTGACTTCTGCTGCTTGTCGTCCACTTACAAGTATGATTTTTGGGACGACCACTGACTTCAAGACCTATACGGTACCTCCATACCCTGTTCCGGTAGGCACGATCATCAATTCCAGGTCTTCCAGCGTCCGCTGCGACCATAACGCACGCCAGTAGGACTTCCTCGGATCTCATATGGGTCCCGTAAACGAAGGATTATATGTGTCGCCACATGGAGTTCAGTTTGGGATTACCTGCAGACTAAGAAATCCGATAACTAAGATCTATTCACTGTTGTCCAGACCGGTGGTCCAGATTATCTTGGACCGCATGTGAAAAAGGAGATGATCCACCATCGTGCTGCAACCACATGTTTTGAGGCATATGCAGTGACACGTCTTCGACGAGCCCATGCAGGACGTAATACCTTAGGCAGTGGCGTCTAAAATGCAGGAGATTTGAACGTGTGTTGTGATATTCTCTGTACAGCGGGAAAACGGTACGTTTTCGGATGTAAGTTCGTCAGCTAAACTTAACTCACTTTAATGATTGTAACAAGCAATTTGGCTGCACTCTGTATAACGAATGTGTTTCCACTGGGGAATCAGGTTGAAAGGATACTTCTTTACATTGGTGGAAAGGGTTTCCGTAGGTGCAGTTATATGCTACCGTTTTCAGTGTGAAGAACTCTGAGGTACACCCATTGTAGCGACTAGCATGGCGGAAGTTTTTTAGCCATGGAGACCATTGGGAGCATCCTCCAGAATTTCGAATGATCTCCCATACCAAGTGGTAGTTGTGGTATACGTTGGTCGACAACTTTGGGTTGATCTAGCAGTTTTTCTCCAGATCCGAAATTGTTGCGAGGATCGGACAAGATTTCAAAAAAATGGTTTAAATGACTCTGAGCACTATGGGACTTAACATCTTTGGTCATCAGTCCCCTAGAACTTAGCACTACTTAAACCTAACTAACCTAAGGACATCACACACATCCATGCCTGAGGCAGGATTCGAACCTGCGACCGTAGCGGTCACGCGGTTTCAGACTGAAGCACCTAGACAAGATTTCAGTGCCCAGTAAATATAAGGTGATTAAAGACAGAGGAAAAGCTCAGACTGACGAAGGATGACGAAGGAAAGTGGTATTACGCATTTTCAAAGGAACGATCCCAGAATTGCCTTAAGCGATTAGGTAAACCACTTAAAACGTAAATCTGGGTTTGAATTTCCACCCTTATGAATGAGTGTTCACTGTTCCTGCCAATGCGACTTCTTGGTCGATGGGAGAACTTTTCCATATCTCCCGGGCTGGTAAGTGCACAAGGATTTAATATGACAATGATTTTATAGTTATTTGTTTGAAATTTATTTCTTGAATTTTTCTGAGCAGCGAGTTCATCGAATAGATGCTTTCTATTAGCTGCAGTTACACCTGAGAAAACGTGACTGCTTTTGAGTGAGAAACGTTTGGTAATCTGCAAAAACAGGACAGACGGGCAGATGGGCTACACGGCGAAATGGAGATAGGCTGTTGCAAACCCAATTGGAGAGAACAGTGGAGGTACTGCAGGATGAAGCCATGTATTAGATTAGGGAGGACTAAACGGAAAAGTTTACATTTAAAATATATTTATGCTAACTAGGACGAAATTCTCTACACTCTCAGTCTCTGCGATTCCCGGAAACTATATGCCAGGAAGGAAGCTGGCAGACAAAAGGTAGCAGATTACCTGGAGTGTTATAGCAAAACAGGGAAACCCCGGGCGTTTGACGGTTGCAGGATGCTGGAGGGACGAGGAGCCGACAAGGCGCAGACTTAGAGGATGAAAACTTATTGTATGGCAGCAAAATACATAAATTCAAAACCATTAAAGCTACGTCTTAGGCAAGAACACATAATGAAAGATAAAAATGAGACAAGATAGTCCGTCTAAACGTCCTACCGGTTGGTAGAATTGTACCTAAGGCACTAAAGACGTAATATTTGAGAATACCAATTCACATTTGAAATGAATGGCTTCTTAAAGCTCTAAGCGATTTGAAAGAACCAAATATCGTCAGATAGTGCTTGAAGACGTCAACTGAATTACAGTTCCTGTATTGTTGCCAATGTAACACATTTTGAAATGTAAACCGGAATGTTTTGCAACGACGAGATTAGTCGTCCTTTGAGGTGGTGGCGGTTAAATGCAGATTAAGGTCACAAGGTTGATGTAACTCCAACCCAGGGAGATGGTTAGCAGAAGCAAGCAGATGTTGTCAAAGGAAGTATCGGCATCAGCGCCGGTGACGCTACAATACCATCGTCCTCACAGGGCCAAAACGCTGCGTCAGTGGCTGGCTGGTATGTTGTTTCATTCTGGAGGACGGGGGAGGGGACCAAACAGCTAGATCATCGGTCCCATCGGATTAGGGAAGGATAGGTAAGGAAGTCGGACGTGCCCTTTCAAAGGAACCATCCCAGCATTTGCCTGAAGCGATTTAGGGAAATTACGGGACACCTAAATCTGGATGGCAAGACGCGGGTTCGAACCGCCGTCCTCTCGAATGCAAGTCCAGTGCGCTAACCAGTGCGCCACCTCGCTCGGTACCCTGTGTCTGCCACACGACTCAGTGACCACTAGCAACCTCGGGAGACGGGGACCAAGGCGAATACGAGTTAGGATGGGTGCAGAAGGGCGGGCCCCAGTGAGTGAGTCTGCCTACGCCTGAACACGAATCTCAAGCTGCTCAACAAAAATTTACTCTGCAAATGTGAAAAATTATCAAAAACCCACTCAATACAATGTTTATTAGTGTTTTTCAGCTTATAACTAGCGAAAGGAGCTATTTACGCATAATGTAATCTCTTGGTAAAATAAAGATCAGAAAATTACGTATAGTTTGTGTGTGTTACGTAGATTTGTACGTCCTATGGTTCCCAGGCATTAGAGTTTTGAAACGTATCGGGGAAATAAGTACTTCTGGAAAATAGCAAAAAAATTCGAAATTTTCCCTTCAGGTGAAAGTCATCTGTTGTTCCTTACCTTTGAACGCGTATATCTGGAAGTTCATAGAAGAAGCCCTTGTTGGTGTCCTTTGTGACCTCGAACTCCCCCTTTACGAAATCACAGGGGGAAGGGGGGGGGGGCGTCTTCATGCCTTGACGCCTACTGGTCCTCAGATCCGGATTTCGTTTACGTTCATTGCCGCGATAGTGTCCTCTTTGTCTCTCTGCGTGAAGTTAATTTGATTTCTGAGTGTTTTCGTTGACATATGAGGAAACAACTCGGTCACCATGTAAGGCGATAAGAGGTTTCTTTGTGAAAAAGTTTTTAGTCAGGTTGCAGTGAAAGTGGTCGAGTAACAATGAATAGAAAAGTTTCGTGATGATAGTAAAAAAGATAGTAGGAAGGAACCTGTTCTGACGGGTAAAACATCTGTTAGCGTACATGTTTCATGTCAGAAAAATTACGTGAATGAAAGAACGATAGCTGCTCACCTGAAAAAAGCTGCTGAACAAGCACATCTTCAGGAAAATCAAGACCTTACTCTGAGAATTTTTGTTTCAAAACATATTGTTTTGTGTGTGGTCCATGCATCCCTGAAGATTGCGGAAGTTTATAGCGACGACTGTCTCCTCATGAACGTAATGTGCTACATCAGGTGACGAAAATGGAGATGAAAGATGCAGTGAAGTGATAGGCTCAATTATGTGGAGACGATTTCGGACATTGTGGCAACTGAATGTCAGTACCAAGATTAATGTTTAAAGTCTCTGCACATTGGTAGGAACAACGTTGATGAAAAACTTTGCCCCTCATGCTGAAGAGGCTAAGAGGACTATAAATGACATTTTCACTTTCATGAAAAGTAAGTTAGAGGCATATCAGTTTTAATTCGACCAGCTAATGACTCATATAGGTGGAAACTACTTTCGTTAAAGAAAAACTGGTGATCCCTCCCGGTATCTGTGGGAAACATGTTATCATATCAAAGATGAGCAGAATACAACCGTACGCTTCAGAAATACTGTCATAAGATTCTGACAGATGCGCGATGCATCGAAACGTTCACCAAAACGGGAACAACGTCTTCTATTAGCTGACACTGAGGCTGATGTAAATCTTGAAAAGATACGATCAGTATAGTTTGCCATGGATAATTATATTCCCCCACGTTTTTTCTTGTACGAAAATGAAGGCTTTGATCCGGAGATTCTCAAAGTTTTCTTGAAAGACTGATGCTCAAGAAGAAACGAGAGAACAATGACCAATGGAAGAAAATATTTCAGCCATTTCGTACAATGCTATTAGCTCAGTCAAGTCATCTTTCTTCCTTTCCCCTATTACAAATAGGGCTATCAGCTTCTTTTTATACAAGAAGTAGTCGCCAAGAAAATTGAGTGATGTTGTGTAGTCCTTGGGATTTTGCGCTTCTTATCCTGGGGCTATCCGTCTTGATGTGGCAGCAATCATGAGACCATCACTACAAATAGACCCAACAGTTTTCCATCAACTTGTTCATGACAACGCAAATATATGCACTTGTACATTGGATTGATATAATACCTTCCATGCAATGTTGGGAATACATTTGGTAGCCCTTAGGAATACTATTTCTTATCCGAGGAAAGAAAATAATACCAGCTTTACTTCTTGGTGGATGGGAGTTGTTTCCTTAACACATTTTAAGGAAGCAGGTTCTCTTGGCTTCATGAATGCCAAACTGCCATTGGTTTCACCTGATACCATCACATCCTCTTTGGAAGACCTGATTGGGCTTTATTGCAAGTGGAGAGATGTGTCTGGGTTTCCAGGATGGAGTGGTTTCATGGAGTAAATTACAAGTAGTCACCCTTATCTCGCAACCTATGTTGCTTGACTGCCATTTATAAATAGTCCACCATCTGAACACAATACGGTATATGCAGCTTTACTCACTTCGATTGAACAGAGCAAACTGACGAATCAACAAGCATGTGTGAACATCTTCTATAGGCCTCTGTAAATAAAGGAAAGAGTTATAGTAGCTTGCCATCAAGGATATCCCGAATTTGGTAATGTTATCATTAGAATAGGTAGGTTTCACCTGCTCATTTTCTTGAAGCTATAGGATACTTAACGGATGGCAGTGGGTTGAATTAGTTGTTCGTTTAAATATATACACTGCACTCAACAGAGAAAATCCTGACAGGACACTGATGTTCCACAGCATTAAGAGCACATATTTTAGCCCACGTCATCCTGGTGAAAATACCTTTGAGGCAATCGATTTAATACTAGACTTTCAAGGAAAACATGCAGAATTCTGAAGTGATGGAGACAGATCACTGATTTTGTTAGAACACGAAATGAAGTGTGTGGAGGAATTAGAAGCCAAGTTTTCTGCACAGTTCCAATTGATAACTAACCATAGCGCTAATTCAGAGCTATGGATTCAACGCTTTGAAAAGGTTATGCCCATTAAGCTATTCATTGAAGCTGAAAGGCGGGTGTATAAGGCACGTGCAGCCTGAAAGATAAAATGAGCGCTTAGGTGTACGAAATGTTCACGGGTGGCGCGCTGGTAGTACGAAGGCCCAGCAAATTGTGTTGTGGAACATAGACCGACAGTACCATTGAACAATCCCTAATAATGATAATGAAAATTCCTGAATGGCTGACTCATGGTCGTGGGGTTAGTGAAAGTATCCTCTGTTGGTGGACTGAAGGATTGACCTCCCTCCAGTTACTAGAGCAGTGTGGAGTAGCATTCACTGTCTCAAAAAACACGTGGAGAGGAGGGAATCAGGGGATAAAAGGGATACAAGTGATTCGAAAACATTAATGGACTGCTTTGTGCAATATTATCCTGATGTCACAGAGATCCTATTTCTTACTACTGGTGTTGTAGGAGATAACACCGCCAACTGTCACATGGACAGTGTACAGAACTTTCCGCAGTTGATAGAATTGTGGATGGTGATTTTTATACTGTTATACTTGTACGGGAGAGAAAGAGTTTTACCACTTGCTACGGTGAACAATGCTATCAAAACAAGTGATGGAACCCATCCTCTCAGTCCTATGCCTATTTTCCAAAGAATCCAGTTGTTGAAAAATTTATGTAGAGTTCGAAGAGTATATTTTCAGTAGTTTAAAATACTGCTTCCCAAAGCACATTTGTTGTTTGCAGAGTTATAGTTTGTTGTACTTTGCTTAACTAATAATTATTGATGAGAATACTTACTATTTGTCAAACATAACATTGCAGTTTTATTAATGAGCATGGTTCTTCAAACCATAACCATTTACGGGCCCTCATGTACTAGGCCAGTTAGTTAATGAAGCAAAGCAAAGAAGCAAAGGCTCCTTCAGCGCCAGTGTAGTTAAATTTGCAATCTGTTTAATTGCTTCAAACAGAGTTTAAGAAAGAAATATTTATTGTGTTAGAAATTCTAATGCAAGTTGGTTAATGCACAGTCATAGAGACCCTGTTCTAAGCAATGATGTTGTAGAATATGATCATTAACAGACCCCCCGATTTAAATCAGAATAATTTTATGCTCTTCCTTGTTTAGTATTACTTCTAGTTTCATGTGTGCTGCTGAGTGGTTCTATAAATTGCTGCATCTAGTTCATTTAAGGTACGTGTTGTTGAGAGGTATATGCTACCTCATTGGCCATTTGTTTGTCTGACTCACAAGTTAGTAGTACATTTATCTGTAAGGTTAGGTTAGTGTGTTGTAGTGTGAACAGGTATATAGGAAGAGTTTATTATGTGTGTCAAGGAAGGTTAGGTTAGACTTAGCACTGCCTTCTGTTTTATTATACTGCTTGACACAAGAATTCCTAAGTAGGCTGGCGACCAATATTAATATGTAATGATACAACTTGTTTTTGTCCTGGGAGAACGTCTGTACCTGTCCCAGCAGTTTACTGATTGTTATACTCTACTGGAGTTCTTCCGCATTTTTCTGTTCCCATTATGTTATCACATGCTCACAATTTTTTCGAAATTCCTTACAGAGGTATGACGTTAGCATCGATTGCCGTTAAGGTGGTCGGTGTTAGCGTTACTAGCGGGACGGTTTATTCTGGAATTTAAAACTTATTTTACGTAAAATAAATTACAAATCAGTTAAAGTACCGTCTATACGAGAAAGTAAACTAAACTAGCTATCTGTCCGTTTGAAATTCATGATGTTCAGTAATAGCTAATAGCAAATACAGGTAAATGAACTATCTTCCTGATTAAACTTTAAATAAAAGTAAAGCTAAGTACCCCGGCAAGATTGTAAATACATCATAGGAATGGTAGTTAAACTGTGGTCCTAAGAATGTGCAATTCGTGTACTATCGATAAGATAACTGTGAATTAGAGAATTTTCGCAAAGACGAATCACGTCTGTTTTAAGTCGGTGGCCATACTGGCTTGGGACAGTCGGCTTTGATAGTTGAGCTATTATGGACCTATCTTTTCATGAGTGACAAGTTTGTCGCGGGCTTTAAATGACAGAAATTTTTCGAGCGACGGTTTCGCTTGCTTGTATAATTTCACACAGGTGTTCAGGAAACTCAGAAACGTTCTTTTTGCACTTCATTTGTGGTTTCTGATTCTGAGAAGCCACAGCTTTGCTACTTGGAAGAATTTTGATAGCTTCCTTGGTGAACATGAACATCTCAGCAGAAGCACGTGGAGTTGCAAATTTTTAGACAGATAGTATCTCGAACTTTAATTTTTGAGTTGAGGTGCTGGACTTGTAAACATTTTAGTTAGTTATTTACAAAATCTTTAAAACGAACAGTAACATGGTGTGCCGAATGTAGCGCTTCCAGAATTGCAGAGTATTATCTGTCACAGTGTTGTTTCATTGCCTTCTATTTTAAATACTGTATATGCTTTCTCTTTCTAAGCATTAACTAGCTGGTGATTTTAACTTAATTATTTGACACCATAGACCACAGTCCCACATGAAGCATGATGCAACATGTGTGTGACTGTTCTCCTAGATACAAATATAGCCAACGAACATTGATATCGGTGACATAATTTAGCCCCGTGGCTTACCATAACTTTATAGTAGCAATAGCAGACACAAATTTCCTGGCAGATTAAAACTGTGTGCCTGACCGAGACTCGAACTCAGCACTTGCCCACGAAAGGCAATGGTCCCGAGTTCGAGTCTCGGTCCGGCACACAGTTTTAATCTTCCAGGAAGTTTCATATCAGCGCACAGTCCGCTGCAGAGTGAAAATCCCATTCTGGAATAGGACACACGTTCGTCATACATGTCAGCTTCAGTTTAGGGAATTGTTTGTTATACAGACTGACTCAGTAGGCAGTGCAGTACTGCCTGCAGGAAACGAAAAAAGTCGTCAGCGGTAGTAGATGTCCTCAAGCGGCAGTTCGGAAGCATCTGTCAGACGATGTCAGCGTTCAACGGCTCATAGACAGGTGATCCAGGACATCGCGGATCTGTGAGCAGTCAGCAGGGGCAACTATTAACAGCTGTTAAGCACACAGTAGCACACCGCATCTCGTCGCCATG
This sequence comes from Schistocerca piceifrons, assembly GCF_021461385.2. Classification (NCBI taxonomy): domain Eukaryota; kingdom Metazoa; phylum Arthropoda; class Insecta; order Orthoptera; family Acrididae; genus Schistocerca; species Schistocerca piceifrons. The sequence goes on along the minus strand of NC_060149.1, from coordinate 42,942,737 downwards.
TATGTTTTGAGACAGCATAGCGTAATTACAGGCCGCCGAATTAATTGGGTAAAGCTGAAGCGCGTGATTATTATGCTTCAGTTCTCTTTCTACATAATTATGGAACAGTAAATTTAGAAGTCACTCAGTGATTGCGAAACTCCTCCCAATGGGAGTGAGCCTGTGAGTCCCACGAAGCATGACGAAGTAGTAGAAGTTCCAATAATCTCAACGTTCACTTCAGTGATGAGCCAATTAAATGGGTCTATACATGATTTACCTAAAAACATCGTGATGGAAGTAGTAAATTGAGGGTTTTGAACATAAAGTTTGTTGATATAGATCAGAAACTGTTGTAAAGATTTGAAGCAGTCGAGTCTGAGTTGAGGGGAGAAAAAGGACGATGCTAGGGATGCAGAGACTCGGCAAGCCGTGGTTGAAACGAGAGAGAGGATTGTGGTTATCAATGACGAAAGCAAATATGTTTTGAGAGGCGAAATAGCATGTACAGTGAACTGTGTGAGGGAATATAAAAGGACGTTATTGTAAGGGTTGACAAGATTAGTTACGTAAATTAAAGAATAAGTAGTTAAAATTTTGGTATTTTTGTAAAGAACATAGAGTGGTCACTCATTCAAGTTACTACAACTACAAATCTTACATGAAATAGGAAATATCAGGCTGCTAATTATTTGTACTCTTCTAAGGATTATTTTATACCTGACATGAACGTTGTAGCAAACAAGTAATTCATAAAAAATATCACAAGAGGTATCAGAACTGACGTGGTCTGTCCAAAATTATGATCAAATTAATATTTCAGAGTAAATTTTGGAAATGACCTGTACACAGGGGTAAATGATGTTCAGCGAAGGAAATCTGTCAGAACTAGTTAACGAAGCTGGTACAGTCAGTGACAGAATTATGGAGACTCTCACCTTTTCGTTACACTGATCTGTAAAGCTTTACTTCCTATGACACAGCTTTACAGGTTAGGAGACACGGTGTTTTCAACATCGTGCAGTAATTTTGTGTTTGTGCTATCATTCCTTACAGGAAACAAATTAGAGATGCCAGTTCGAATGAAATTGGAAGAGATAAAAAGAAACAACTTTTAAACAAAAACGGTTAACAAAAGTGTCAATTTTACTTGGCCGTTAAAACTGGATGGAAAGTAGTCATCTATGAGCATAACAGCCTTCGACATCAATGATTTCCGTGACGCGCACCGTTTGAAATAACATAATGTGGAGCTAGGAAACAGATATACAGACTGAACAGTAATTTGATTTGTCCCACAGCGTTCTGCTCTTCAACCCTGACACATACTTTTCTGCATTTCAAGTCATCGTAGTTTCAGTGAATGGACCCCACATTACGTCTTGATGTGTTGTAGTTCCGTAGGACAGATGACTTGGAATAAAACGGTGTATACAACACGTGGCATTCCGTGAATCACATGACGGGCAGCAACCTATCGGCAGTAGTTAATACTTCAAGTCTGTCACCTCACTCCCACCGGAGTGAAGAAATGGACATTTCATCAGTCGCTAAGATGCCGATAGTGAAAACTTCAGAGAAGGATGAGATAAAAACACATATGTATATTTTTTATAGTATTAACATGATTTTCCATCAATATGCGAACCAGATTAGCTTAATTGTAGGCGTCAAGCTGTACTAAGATCCAGATGAATTTTTATTGTTGTTTCTCATTGTACAACTTTTAACTAAAACGGAAGCCACTAACCAGTTGGACCATCACTAACAAAGCCTATTCGTTTGCGGCACTGACGGAAGGGATAATGTCCTACACCTTAGGTTATGAGTCAGTAGATGCCACAGTGCCTTATCGTTTTCACATAACCCTTATCACTTACGTTAGACGGAACAGCTGAATTATCTATTTCAATTTAGGAAAAATATAAGAGAGTTGTGAAGTGATCGGTGACAATTTTCTTTATAGATACATTACTTACCCAATAACTCAGCGGATATTTTGAATCGCAGTGAAAAGAATAATAGTAATTGTATGCAAAGAAAAGCATACCTATTCTTCTCCGGTTACGTATATATTGGTTTAATTAATAGGGCATCTAAAGAATACAGGTAACAGAGAAGCGAAGTTTCTAATATGTGAAACGAGAGTGGAAGACTTCAGCACACTACTTGTTACAATTCCCATAGATTTATGCTTACAAATGTAAATGTTGACAACAGATTGCGAAACTTAACAGCAACTCCTAATGAACTCAACGTCGTCATTTTATCAGCCCGCGCCCCACAGTACATGGATTCCAATACGTTCCACAAATACTCTTGCGAAAACACATATTTTTCAGGGGTCATATCTCATGTTCTGTCAACCACATAGGTAAGGGATCCAATGTTTTGGATGGTCCTTGTTAGCGATTATCTGTATACCTCTCGGAAGAACGGTCGCACTGTAGCTATCCTACTTTACAAGGTTAAAATTTAAAAAAATTGAACGCTTTCTCCAGCCCATGCATACTGAGGAAATCGGTTGGATCTTTTGTATAAAGTGTGGTCTAGTGTGGCCCTTAGGAAGCTTATGAAGCACCATTTGTTCATGGTCGGTTCCTGAGAAAGCCTCAAAAAACCTTGATTTTTATTACCAAAATTACCAATTGTTGGAATGGGCACTTCCATATCAAAGGTTCAAAGTTACCATAGCTACGCAGATAACCGCACAAACCGGTTCTTAGCCATTTTTGCAAGGCGGGCCGCAATTATCTAAATAACTATCGAAAGCAAATGGCTCGAACTGTAGCTCTGTGTGATGTGTGGCGCCTTACATTGTTCCTATCTACAGCATGTGTATCGGGAGACTGACTCATGCGTGCACAGTGACAGCTGGTCTGAAGCGGGTTCATTCCAGTATGCATTTCTAATCTTCATCTGCTAGAAGACAGTAGCTGACAGAGACATTCAAGAAAGAGGTCAAGAGAATGTTTCTGTGAACTGTTCTGTTTATTTCTTGAAGGTTTTCTTGTCTATTTATGTTTGTACATTTTTGTATATTTTTTAGTAATGTGAAAGATGCGTGAGTGTGGTCTAAAGTAAATATATAGATCAATGTTCTACTAATGAACGCTGTACGAACTAGAGTGAGAAATTTTGAAGAGAGTTTGAATGCAGATGACGGTGAATTTTGTATCATAATATGTTAAGTAAGTTTATGGTAATTCGAGTGCAAATGAAAATAGTTAACAATGTAACGTATAGACAAAATATCAGAATGTTAAATATTTATTTCGGGAAAAAGTACGGTTCGAAAGTGTGTTATTTGCTGATTGGTTTGTCATGAAAAGCGCGGGCTAACGCTAGAGTATTATGTTTTTATACTGGCCTTAAAGAAAACTGACCAATCAGAACGGAGTATTCTTTCCTCGCCTTTTCTCTTGGAGAGGGCGAGAGAATTCTGACAGCAGTCTAAGGTAGTCGGAGCCCAGCCGTTCAATGGTACGGTTGTGCGTAGAATGAACTCCTAAGGAAGCTATCATTTGCCGGTTTTAGTTGCGCTACAAGTTTCAAAAGTGTTTTAAAGTGAAGGCATATTTATTCGGTGTGTTTTTTAGAATGTATGGATTTTTAAGTAATTTTGTGTATGAGAAAAGACAGTCCTCCCGCGTTTCAAATTGAGCAGATGAGTGAGTAAAACTTGAGCGCATTAGACACCGATAAACTTAATAGTAAAACGAGCATTTTCATTCAAGAACAATCCTTGCTTATTAGCTGGTCAGATTTCGGAAATACGTTGTCATGAATTTGGTAACGTGAATGAAAGGGTTTGTGCATGGCTGTGTTAAGATTAGCACGGGCTTGACAGTGAACGTGTACATTATTAAGGTTCAGAATATACCCAAGTTTGCTAGTATTTCCACATTTCATTCAAAATTAAGACCTATTTCCGGTGGAATAGTTACGTAGTATGCAGCCTGGTGCGAGTTTCAGTAAGGTAGCTTTCTGCTCTCCTTTCGTACCAGCCACCTGCTACACCGAGTTCACAGGAAGGTGCAAGTAAAGGACGAAAGAAACCGTGCCGCCGCATACGTTCTTTACACATTCATCTAGAAACATCTTCTCGCTTTAGAAAATCTTTATCTATTATCAAGATACACAACAGAAACCACAAATTTTAGTTATCAAAAGTACCAACTGTGGCGATGGCCCCACTTCTATCATTTCTATTCACGGCAAACCATCGAAATTTTTACCGTATGTTCTTAAGATGATGTTCTCTGGGAACATTGAAACTTTTTACGATGTCATATCCGTCACCGATATCCAGTTTTTCGAAAGTAATATCCAGTCTGTGGCGTAAATTTAGTTTTAACTGATCCACAGATCTGGGAACCAGCTGCCTCAATCCTAATTCATCCTTCCTGAACTTCTGGTTGTCCTGTTGTCCTCTTTGAACGCGAACAGCTAAACAGCTCACCTTCCTCTGTCTAACGCTTGCTTAATGAAAAGCATCACATACCCTTCGCCTAGTCTTTTAACTCGAAAGTATGCCTTCATACATCTCAGGAACGCCTTTGACATCAATGTCTTTGGCGCATACGTCTTGGCATCAGTCATTAAACGTGTGTTTGTTTACAGTGCTACTGGTACTTCTGTTCACAAAGCTATCATTTATTTCATGGACCTGCTGTTGTACCATCTTCGTTATCTGATTTCGCGCAACATTAATTTGTTCAGAGGTGTTAAACAGATTAGCATTTTCAGCGAATTTTCTTGGAATATTCCTCATAGTTCCCTTGTTATCTTCTACGCTCTTTTCTGTATCTGAGGCACACTCATTTTCTTGCTGTTATTTCACCTGGACTTCGATCAGTTTATGCATGGAACTACGACGAGAATCCTGAATCACGTTTCCAGTTCCATTTTTTCTCTTACTCCATTACGTGGCCAGGTATTGCAGGAGATGCTTCATACGTTTGGTAAAATCTTTTAATATCTCTAATAATTTTCTGTTCTAGTTAATCATTCGTGTGGTTTAAGGCATTCTTTCACTTCTGCTGATTTCTTTACAAATTCGAGCCAATGTTCTTGAAATTTCACCATTGTCGTTAAGCCTTCATTCATACTGAGTGAAACGAAATTGGAAGTTTGTTGTAGTCTGGAGTTTTACTATCGAATTTTGCCACCCAGAAATGTAGCGCGTCTTCTTTTGCGGCGTAGAATTCCCTTCACAAATTCACAGTTCCTTAAAAAACTTGTCATCTGCTTGTAGGTATCACCGTTGGGTTTATCTCCAAACAGGAAATTCCTAGCATGCCTCATGTTTGTATCGAAAGTAAAAGAATCCTTCGGTTTTCTTTGTACCTATTCTGATAAAGGCCTCTCTGACGAAGGCGTTTAAACAGCCAGTCTCTCGTTGTACAGAGCGTGCGGTACCTCACCCTAACAGCAGGGTTCTCAAATACAAAGGGATCCCATCTCAACAAAGGAGCATGGGACCTAATTCCCGTGCTGGGCCAATGCCAACACCGCAATGGCTCTCTGAGAGCGAGCATCAAGCTTTGTGGATCGGCGCTTGCTGATCTGTTCGGCTTTATAGGGGTGTTGTGTCAAGAGCGCCGATAGGATAGTTTGTAGCGGTGGGCGGGCTGAAATACTTTCAAAATTTAGGAATGCCAATGGCAACTTGTAACTAGTCAGAAGAAAGTTACAATCCCGCCACCTATAAAACTGCGTAATAAAGTATTTTAAATAATTTTCTTGAAAGAAATAAACTTGATCACACTATATTTTTACCTTTTCCTGAGAGATATTGGGAGCTGCGGCCACCCTTGCCCTCGGGTATGGGCGCCATTGTACCGTATGGGGAACTACGAATTGCATGCAGCTATCTGGGCAGTATCCGCAGATGGTAAACTAGCGCCGAACATGATATCCGCGTCAGAAGAGCAGCTTAATCTCTGTGGTTCCTTTTCTTCCAGGACAGTGATGTTCTGAGAGGACGTTTTCCATGATAACAAACACAGTTTGTTGAAATTGTGTCACCGGGCGTGTCATGTCTAATAGAAATTTCATATACAGGGAGGTGTATTACCTGACGTTAAAGAGGAATTGCAGATTAACAAGATTCTTTTCAGATAAAAGTGCATAGTTTTACAACAACAAACGAGAATAATGTGGATAAGATTTCGGTTTAACTTCTGTATCGACGATGATACTGACATACAATTTATATGTGGTCAAGACCAGTCTGACTGAAAGCTGAATGAGGAGAATTGTCTTATGAGGTAACAAAAGTCAGCTCATGAAGGAAGTGAAGATTTATGTAGTGTAGCATTTGGTAAGTTTACTAGCAGTGCCAGAAAAACTGGCATCAGCACATGAACGAAATATTATCATTACGCACTGGGGCCGCCACAGTCTGGTAGCAGTATATCACTGTGTCTAATAAAACTCACGTACAAAGAGGTTTTCGACTTCACAGTTCATACAAGAATCGTATTCACAGTTCTGAATACGATGATATTCCAGCTGTACAGATCATTGGCGACACATGAAAATATGTAGGTGACCAGGATCTGAGCCCGGACTTCCAACGTTATGTGAGGATCGCATTGACAACTTTGGCTATCCGACCACGCTTCCAGAATCGATCCAAATCTCCATATGTCACCATGTATCCACGTCTTGAACTCGCACAAGCGCTGTGATTTCCGCACAGGTGGGTAATGCATTTATTATACATATAAAAACAAACATGCTTCATAAACAAAAGGAGCGAAATATGTGTGTCAAAAAACTGCTTTCCATTTAGTTGCAAAGACGGAACATATCTCCATGAATTTCGAAGCAGTTAACGATCTTCGGAGAACGAAAAATGACTATAATATAGCCGTAACAGGCATTTTCCATAAAGTTATGCAATAGTTTCAAGAATATCCGCCTCAGACTCCACAAAACTATCCAATATATCATATTCAATTCGACTTGCAAAATAAAAGATGTAATTCCACGTTATATTAATCTGATGGTAATAAAAAACTTTTTGGTACAATAAAGAAAGAAATCATTTGCAGAAAATACTAGGTTAAAAAAGAATTCAGATCGCTTTATACCAAGAAATTTATGCTTAATACAATGTACAACACAGTACTGGTCAATAAAGAAAAATATATAGAAAATAACCAAAGATTTCAGTTCCTCTAAGAATATCACAAAACTGAAATGTTATCCAATAGCACGTTTCCATACATACGTTAAAAACAACCTCAAAGATGTCAAATACGTACTCACAGATAAAAAACAGCAAACCATCACGTAGATGAGCCCAAAAGAGCCAAGAGTCAAAAGCCAACCCAAGGTTTACAAACTCTTTGTTCCGCTGAGGCCAGTTATTAATTTCATGAATGCACCACCGTACGATGTAGCAAAACACGTGAAGAAATTTATAATGGAACGCTGTGAAGTTAAGAACAACAGAACAGTGGAAAATACAAATGAATTCATGACAGAAATACAGGAGTTTCACATTCCACAGACAGCAGCACTTATCTCTTTCTAAACAGACAACATGCGCATCTCGTTAACCAACGCAAACACAGTAATACTAACTGATGAAAACCTACTGACATACAACAAACTGCCTGCAGGTAATATTAATGAAATAAGCAAAAACCTTCAAGCAATCAAATCCTAATATTACTTCCAGTCTGACATGGAATTTTACTTACAAATCGATGACAAAGGGGTTACCAGTATCACGAACACTGTCAAACATCTTCATCAGCACATAGAAAGCACCATCGTCGCTACAATCATCACAAACAATGTACATAAAACTATTTGCTGGTACAGATATGTGCATGACGTAATCTGTATTGAAGAAGAACGAACAGAGAAAATAGATATACTTCATACCTACATAAACAGTATATATAAGAATATTCAATTCATCAAGGAAAAAGGACCCAATTTCTTGGAGATAACAGTAAAAAGTGACAACAATAAGAACTTATTTGATATCTTCAGAAAGCAAAGAGCCACAGATACCATTGGGCTTGCTACATCCAACCATCTGCCAAATCCAAAATTAGCAGCACTACGACACGAGTTATATAGGTCAAATAATATCCCACTCAGCAAAGAGAACTATGAAAACGAAACACAATCAATACAACTCATAGGCAAAAACAATGGTTATAAGACGCATATTGTACAAAGACTCAAAAAAAGAAATTCAAAACACAACTAAAGAAAAATGAAAACAAGCAGAGAACGCAGCACCACAGGTCCCCACAGACACTATAGCACACACGTACACGCTGACTAACAGATGGAAATGGTACACTTTAACTCATAAACAGAAATCAACATGTAGGACAGCATATATACTAAAAACACAGAGATTACAGATTGCATACAGAACAGGAATACACTCCAGCCACATTTACAATCAACAGTATACACAAGAGATAAATGTCAAGGAGCTTGGGTATACCATTTAGAATAGCAAATCAGTATGTAGTGAGCATACAGAACATTATGACCACCCACCTACCTTCGATATAAACCTGCCCAGTCGATAGCACCGTCACCTGGAGAGAAGTGACTGCTAGTCATGCACACGCACGGTGCATGTAGTCAGTGAGCGTGCTGTCTGTGTGTTGAAAGGGGAAGGCATCGGATCTGTCTGAGTTTGAACTCAGAGAGATTGTGATGGCTCAGGGGGACTGCAAGATCATTTGGGAAACTATACGACTTGCCGGATGTTTGTGGAATGCTGTGTAGGGTGTCTTCAACATGTGGCGAAACCAAGATGAAATCACGTCCAGACGTCGTGGGGTTGGGCGGGCAGCCCTCATTACAGATGTGGACGTAATAGGCTGAACACAGCTGTAATACAGGACAGGAGGCGAACTGTTGCCGAAATAACATCAGAATTTAATGCTGGACCAAGTGTGTGTGAACACACCGAGCACCAAACTCGTAACGATAGGCCTCCGCAGCCGACGAGCCATGCATGCTCCAATGTGAACCCCACGGCATCAGCAACTACGGCTGAACGGCCACATGACCGTCGGCACTGAACGTTGGCAGAGTGTCAGAACTTTTCATGATCTGATGAATCCCGGTACCTTCTTCATCACGCCGATGGGACGGCACGAATCTGTCGTCTTCTAGAGGAACAGCTCTTTGGCACCTGCACTGCGGGACGGAGACAAGCTGGCGGCCGCTCCATTATGCTCTGACGACATTCAAGTGGGCAACTATGTATACAGTGGAGCTCGTGTAGGGTACCATGATGGCCAAGCAGTTTCGTACACTGGCTGTAGACCACATACACCCATTCATGACGATAATGTTTCCCGACGCCAGTGGCATTTCTCAACAAGATGATGCTTCACGTTACAAGACCAGTAGTGTGACAGAGTGTTCGAGGAACACAGTGGGGAGTTCCAGTCGATAAGCTGGCGCCCAAACTCGCCAAATCTGAACACAATCGAACACATCTGGGATGTGACTGAAAGTGGCGTCAGAGCTCATCACTCACCTACCCGGTACTTATGGCAGTTATGTGACTTGTGTGTGCAGATGTGGTGCCAGCTCCCTCCATCGACATATCAAGACCTCACTGCTTCCACGCCACAACAGGTTGCTGTTATTATCTGTGGCAAAGGAGGTCATACCGGCTACAAGGTAGGTGGTCATAATGGTGTGGCTGATCGGTGTATCTGGGTATGATAGCCAGGAATTTCAAAACTAGGTTCAAAGAACGTATCAGAAGCTGGACATATGAAAATATTCATTCTGATTTGCCGAACATACGGTAAAACATGGACATGAACCATCTAACACGGAACAAGACATAAAAATTATTAGAGTGAACACTTACAACAGATAACTCGTGACATTACAGAGCAACTTTCATACAGAGAGAGCCCTTGCAATGAAAAAGAAAGTAAATAATCACCAATTCAGTATAAGTAGCAACTTACTGTTCATGTTAGTCAAAAATGGTTAAATTGGCTCTGAGGCCATCACTTCCCTAGAAGTTAGAACTACTTAAACCTAACTAACCTAACGACATCAGACACATTCATGCCCGAGGCAGCATTCGAACCTGCGATCATAGCGGTGGCGCGGTTCCAGAATGAACCTTTCGGCCACAACGGCCGGCGTCATGTTAGTCACTAAAACAACAATGGACAGAAATGTGAAACATAATCAAAAAAAAGATTTAATCACTCTTCCTCCTCTCCTCTCATTCTCCTCCCCGACACACAAGCGCGAGCACGCACGCGCATACACACACACACACACACACACACACACACACACACACACACACACACACACAAATATCCTTTCACACAACAAAGAATGACGCTTCCACACTTAAAAATTAAAATTAAAAAACTCACTCTCGCAAGGAATGACACGTTCACACATAGCAAAATGCACACACACAGAACAAATGAAAAATATCGTGCCACACAGATAACAAAAACAAAAACAAAAAACAAAATATAAACACACGGCGGCAGATGGCAACACTACACACGTGTTGATCACACAATGAAAAGTGCAATGTGGGCGAAGAAACGCCAAAAGTTGATCAGCTGGAGTACGAGGATCGAATAAACGCATTTCAAGAACCACAAAAGTGAACTAGCTACATTGGAAATAGTAAGACAAAATGATAGATTAACCTCACGAAACTTTTACTATAAAAATTATTTCTGATCTCAAGAAAACGGAAGAAAAACATGAGAAACGTAACACAGTAACATATTTGTAAATTATACATAATGTATTTGTTATATGCAGAGTGGAGGAAAATTGTGTAACGAAACTTTAACGTCCGCCTTTTTGACCGAGCGGTTCAAGGCGCTTCAGCCTGAAACCGCGCGATTTCTACGGTCGCAGGTTTGAATCCTGCCTTGGGCATGGATGTCCGTGATGTCCTTAGGTTACTGAGGTTTAAGTAGTTAACTTGGCGCCACGCGCTCCGATTAGTCGCAGAATTGCACTGTTGGCGGATGCTTTGGACAACGCATGAGCGCGAATGCTTTGCCTGCTGGGGATCGCGATGTATCCAAGGCTCGGTGGTAGCGCGCCAGCCTTCCACTCTGGGGTCCCGAGGGCGAATCCGTCAGGGTCCCGACACACCCAATGTAGTTTCATGGTAAGACATACTGGGAACAAACCCGTCAATAGCTGTTAGCTTGCGTAGACAAAGTCTTCTACAAATTGTGTCGGCCTTGAAAATGGCCTTTTTTGTAGCTAGGACATTGCTTACTTAAAGCAGGTGCTCGAACTGGCGACCCTCTGAGGCGATGGAAGCTTGGTAACGTCGAACGGTGTTTTGCCAAACTCTTTCAAAGATTCCTGGCATTGCCCTGATGTGATTGGCGGCATGTTAAAGGTGATCCGTTAATTCCTCTTTATGTCTAGGTGGTTCGCATCTGGGTGAGTGAACTAGAACCTTGAAGAATTTGCCACAGGAAAAAGTTCGGTGGAATTGGGAGGCCGTCGAAGAGTTTATTTAAATATTGCGCACAGCACGACTGTTACGCGCAGGCGCAACATCATGCTGCAATCACAAGCGTAGCTGTATGTCCATTGGAAAATCTTCCAGCAGGCCGGGAAGAGTTTCTTGCAAAACGTGAAGGTAATTTGCTTCAGTAAGTCGAGGAGGTAGACGGACCAGCCCAATCAGATAGCCTACGACAATGCATGCCCAAATGTTGCTCGAAAATCTAACCTGGTGTCCGTGAACGTACGTAAAGTGAGGATTTCCCCTTGCCCAGTAATGAACTTTTAGAGTGTTGTAAAGGCCATCCGGATGGAAAGTGCACACGTTGGTAAACAACACAATGACAGGGAAGTCGGGGTATCGTGCAACACGTCGCAGAAACCACCAGCAAAACCCTAGCCGGTGTTCACAGTCGGTCACAGGATTTAGGACTTGGAATGAGTGGAAACTAAATGGATGCCGGTGGTAATCCCTCAAAACCTCCCAGACGAACCGATGAGTGACCCCCGTGCCGTGTCCAGCCGCTCGAGTACATATCATAGGTGCTTCCTCGAAGCGCTCGACAACAGTCTCTTCAAATGCAGCACCCCGTCGTGTTAGAGGTCTTCCACTATCACCATGATATCCCGCTAACGAGCATGTTTCGTCAAGTCGCCAGTAAATTGCTGTAAACCTTTGCGAGTGTGTGTGGCGCTTTGCTGGGTACCGTTCCTCATAGAACCGTCGTGCTTCATGCGCTTTACCATTGGCAAGTCGATAAACAAAAACCATATCTCGTTGTTCTTCAAACCACCATGCTTACTGTATGACTAAACTGAAGATGACGTGTGTGTGCTCCGAAGCGAAGCGTACGTGTGAATGACTCTTACGTGAGTCGGAGACAACCAGCAAGACCTATTCGACACGTGTGCGTTTCACGTTGAGGCAGTGACGGGGCGAGGGACATTTTTATAAGTGAACCGACAACTATAGCGCTCCCCGTCAACCGACGAACGGCAAGAGGGCAATCCCATGGACAATCGGAGGGCGTGGAGCCACGTTTCCGTAGTTTAAAAATGGTGCGTTGTCGATCTACACAACATTGCTAATTTTGGTTCCTACTGGCAACAGCTATCCAGGGTTGCGTACGCCCCAGCTTAGGGGCGTGACATTTCATCACGCTGTGCAAGTAATAGGCAAAGATCCGACGCTGTGTATATGAACTTTCGAGAATAGTGTGACTTTCCAGTATATGGTACCCAAAAGAGGTGTGGCGTGCGGAGGACCGCAGTAGAGTTCTTAAGGTGTCAGGCAAATCCAACACCTTCCATGAAAACCCTGACATGATAGCAAATCTGGCAGTATGTCACATAGCTCCAAATAAATCCTGACATTAAATTAACCAAAGTAATACGATCAACGAGTGAGCAAATGGAATACCACATACCAACACAAGAACGCTTAAATGCATGTCATACCCTCCCACCGTGAAACAGACGCAGTTCCGAGGGGAGAAGCGAGAACAGAAGCCGAGAGCAGAATCGTGTAGACTAGGAGGCCCTACGATAAGGGACGGACACCCACATGGCCAGCTGACCGCCAAAACCACCCCCCATCTCATGTTAAAAGATAGAGCCCTCCAGAAGAACAGTATAGATCTTACAATAATACTAAAAGGGCCACACCAGCTGCAAGTTTTAGCGTGAGACTTTTTCGCGTCTCTGTTACGTTGCAAACGTTAAAAACATTGCCCCACCACGAAAAGTATAACGCTTCTTATCGGATAGAAAGAATTTTGTTGGCAGAGCTTAAGGTTAACATTGAGACCCTGATTGGTCAGTTGAAAACACAGCCAGATAGCTTTTTTTAAATCAACTTCGGTAAATTGTAGTAAGGAGAAGTTAAGAGAGAGTTGCTTCCGAGACGGCGAGGTGCGTGGAGCTGTGCCGCCCGCCGCCCCCTGATGCTACCTAAACACCGACAAGGTAATGAACGCACGCGATACCGCATTTTTGAGCGCATAGAGCTTCACTCAGAACTGCAGAAGTCTCATCTGTTACATCCCCTTTTTGCGTAATACTAGTGTCGATCGTCAATTAAAGCTCATGGTATTCACATTTGCTATATAAGTTAAAATATGAAACGCGATGATTTTTCTGTTATATAATCATTGAGAAGCCACATCTGCCACTGTAATTTACGACAAGTTAAATAAGTAACTAATGATAATTGAGGGTCACTGTAGACCATTTTGATAGTTTTCTCTTTTACGAAACTTAATTTAAACCTAGGTCATAGATGTGATATGGCATAGGTCAGGCTTCGATCCATTGTAGAACTTGGAAACCCATTCAGGGAATATTCTTTCACATTTTTGTTGAACACAGTTGGCTTTTATCATCCTGTATCAAAATATTTCCTTTCATCAATAGCGCATTTTATAAACAATGTTTTGTGAGTAGAATAAAAATTCCAATGGTAAACTTAACTGCTTTTTCGACATTATTTTACCAGCTAACTAAAAATAGGAAAGCCTTGAACCCCTTCCACTAAATTTAGTTAGTATTAAGATTCTTTTACAGGGAATGCAGTGGAGCTGACGCTGAAATCATTAAGTACTTGACCATATCATCGCTAGTCTCACTGAACTCTTCTGAACTCTACATGTCATGTGTGGTCTGGCGTCTCCTTACCAGCAACAGGTCCCAGGTTCAAACTAGTGAATTCCCTAAAAAACACGCTCAGAGCGTCGTTGAGCGTAAGTGGTAGGGAGACACGACTTAGAACAAACAGATACCACGCTGAATGTTAGACGTTAGGTGATCGCCTGATGTCGGAACCACAAGATTGCATGATGCTGAGCCAGGGAAAAATGAGAAGTATGTGGAAGAAGAAAGAAACTAGAGCTGACCGGTGCTGCCGATGGGTGGAGGAAGCAGGCCAATATACATAGTAATAGGTTACACACTTACCGTTTTGTAGTGCATGTAAGGCGGTGCCTGTCGATGTCTTCGCATAGGCAACTCCGGCAAAATAGTGACGAATCCATACCAATACGGTGTAGTCGTTCTTCGTTGTTGAACTTGCCCTTGGCAATGTGGTACAAAAACGCCTTGATGTCAGACGGGCAGAACGGTGCATGGACAGTCTTCCACACCATCGACCACTGGACGTCTTGGCATTCCGCGTCCAATGCGTTGCAGACCTGGATGGGGGTGCATCAAAACAACTTACAAAAATCTCTTTGCCTGTGGTGGGCTCGAGGTCGGAAGAACATCGTGTACGTAACTAATTTCGACAAAATAGACGGAATTGTGAGTCAGAGCTGGCTCAATGTGCGTCACGTTGACCATTGCGGCAGGTGAGTCAGTCATCCAAGATGCCCCACGTAATGGATGATGAAAGCTCCCCCCCCCCCCCCCCAACAGCTCATCATGATGTCTACGTATAATTAGCTGAATCTGGTCCGAATATGGACAAGACCCAGGACGTCTCTTGTAATCCGACTAAGCTACCCAAGGACAACTCAGTACCCATCGTCACAGCTTCCTTTTTCGACAAAACCTCATATTCTACCTTCCAAATTTAACATAAGGAAGGAAGATTAGGGTTTAACGTCCCGTCGACAATGAGGTCATTAGAGATGGATTACAAGCTCGAACTGTGTCAAAGATGCGGAAGGAAATCGGCTGTGCCCTCTCAAAGGAAGCATTCTTGCATTTGCCTGGATCGATTTAGGAAAATTACGGTAAGGATAGCCGAACGCGGATTTGAACCGTGGTCCCCCTGAACGTGATTGCAGTGTGCTAACCACAGAGCCACCACACTTGGTAAGTTATCAGAAATTCTCCTGCGAAAATTGTAGGACTAGCCCTCTTGGAAGAAAGGATACTGAGGAGACATGGCTTAGCCACAGCTCGGCTGGATGTTGCCGATGAATTTTTCACTGCAGTGTATGCGCTGATATGAAACTTCCTGGCAGATAAAACTGTATGCCGATTCTAAATTCGAACTTCGGACTTTTTCCCTCCATGAGCAATTGCTCTACCCACTGAGATACCTAAGTACGACTGACGACCTGTCCTCTCTTGCCCGCGAAAAGTAGAGGTCTCGAGCTCAGGTCACAGTTCGACACGCAGTTTCAATCTGCCAGAAGGTTTCATATCAGAACAAATTCCGCTGCTCAGTGAAAAATTCATTATCATAGTTTAAACGGTAAGGACAGATGGAATCGCCTAATGTTAACAAGCTAATAACTTAGCCTGAACTTAAATCGTATTGGTACAAGTGACATATTCACAGTGTACAAATGTGCTGTTTTGGCACATTACAAAATAGGAAAGACACGTGTGATTATTCCCATAGTCCTTAAATCGAAGGTACTGCTGGCTAAATGCAACTTATGGCAAACTTACCATTCAGCTTCCCTACGACATTATTTTGGGTAATCCCATTGATGTATTTTAGTTGTTTTGTGATCAGAGTACAAGGATTATTTGGAACGTAAGGAACGATCGGCCGCGAAATGGAAAATACAGTGAAAATCTGATGGAGCTTTTCACAGATGCGTTGGGCACTGTGTCTAGTACGCCCGTCGATCGCATCATGTCACTCCTTTCAGTTCTGAGCTCACAGTGAGAACATAAAGAT
This sequence comes from Schistocerca piceifrons, assembly GCF_021461385.2. Taxonomy (NCBI): domain Eukaryota; kingdom Metazoa; phylum Arthropoda; class Insecta; order Orthoptera; family Acrididae; genus Schistocerca; species Schistocerca piceifrons. Next base: position 42,926,608 of record NC_060149.1, on the reverse strand, counting down.
GGTTAGAAGTTAGCGTCTACCGCCAAGTATGAGAGCCTGGTGAAATATTTCCCCTGAAGCTGTGCAATCCACATAACATAACTGTCATGAGGTTCTTTCTACACGACAATTCTAGGCCGCACTCTGCAGGAGCAATGAAGATGCTCCTGCAGCGTTTTCGATGGAAGGTGTTTGATCACTCACAATACAGCCCGTAATTGGCTACCCGTGAGGTTCATCTCTCCTCAAATGTTACGCTGGCTATGAAGACAATATTTTGACACAGACAACGAGCTGCAGTTCAGAGCATAAAATTGTCGAAAAGCACTGGCGGCTATCTTCTATAACGAGGGAATTGAAAAGTTGGTACAACGCTACGACAGATGTCTAAGCCCGAGCAACGACTGATGTAGAGAAGTAGCTGGAAGGTGTAGCTAACCTTTGCAAATAAAACAGTTTTGATTTTCACTGTGGTTTCCATTTCGCGACCTATCGTTCGTTACTTTCCGAATAGCCCTCGTATCAATGATTACGTCTATGAAGACAGTTGAGGCTTTTTCTAGGATTCTGTCAATTGAAGGTTTGCCGAGAGCTGTAGTTACAGGCAATGTCATAAAGTTTCATTCCTAAAAGTTCAACTTTTTTGTGAAAAAAATGACAGTTCATGCTTTACAGCCTTATCATTTTATGTTGAAACCAATCGACTTGCAATAAGATTTGTACAGACGTTCAAGTTTTATATAACAAAGCTTGCTCAGCAGTATAATACTTTACTAATATTACTTTCTCAGAACAAGGCCACATCACGTCATGCCAAGCCTGAAAGAATAGATCAAGACCTTGATGTCAGTTTTAAAGAATCTCGTGCATTCTCTGCCACAGCATGCCTATAGTCGAGAGAGAATGTATTTAAATTGAATAACCTGGTGTTTATTATATTGTATAAGTCTGAGAAAAATATTTTTGGTACCAGCAAAGTCTTGCAGCATCTTGGTACAGTCATGATTAACATCAAAATTTCTCATGGTTCCACAACTTGCCATAGGAATCAAATAAGGCCACAGCGCACTCAGTCGCATATAGACAGAACTTCTTGGCTCTTTCTTGTTGAAACTCGCAGGACGTAGATACAGCCAGCCGCCTAAAGAATCCACAGACGCAGCTGGCTGTCGCCATTGACTACGCCTCTGGCAACCTCCACCAATTTCGTCTGGGGCAGTCCGTTCTGGCTGCAGCCAACCAGCGACGATAAGATGGACATTGTCGTCGCACTTAATTAGGTAAACGAGTCTGTGCAGATGGAGGTGGAAAAAGCTGAACCGACTGACCCCTGCCTGTCATTTGGGTATGGTTTTCCCCGAGGCCGAGGAAAAATCTAAGGTGGAAGAGCATTTGTGCGAGTATACCCACTATATTCGCACGTGGGCAAGCGAGGAAGCGAAGCTTCTCTCCACTCCACCCCCTCCCTTTTTACGCAGGGGAGGGATGCTGTGTCTCTGTGTCTCCTCCAGACCCGGTACACAACGATAGTCTTCAGAGGGTGCCACACAACAGTCAGTCTCAGCGTGGCGCTACACGTAGTATGGTCAGTCGCCTACTGAATGGCCCACATACCAGAAACCAACTTACACTTCCTCTGCAAGACATTCAGATAGTCCCTTCAGCCAACACAGAGGTCGCTGAAACCCGGTAATATTTGTTGATTGGCCAAATACACCGCACTTTCATATTGATACACGGAGCACAAGATTTGAGCGACCGCAAGACGTCACTCAGCCAACTGACTACAGTCTCCGGTAGTTCTCAGCCGTCATCGTCCAGCAGCTGACAGCATGTTATCTGCAGTAACCTATCAATTCCAGTCATCGGACAGTTCACACAGAGTGTTGTCTAATGTTAGTCGAAGTGATACTCGAAGTGTTTCCCTATTGAGAGACTGAACATACAACCCTCTAACTTTAGTCCAAACTGAACTTCATTTAGATTAGCAGGTCATCGTTTAATGTGTCATGTTAGGTTAGGTTCAGAACATTTTAGTCCTTGTGCCACGCCTTGTGAATACTTGCTTACGTACATTATTTTACTACATGATTGTTAATTTTTCTCGTGTGTTACCCTAGTTATTCTGTGCTAGATACGAGTATACTGCACTGTGACGTGCAAGAGTGCAAGCAGGTCACTTTGCAACAGTAAGGGAATTCGTTGGTAGGGGCTTGTTAGCTGCTATTTTTATGTAGCGTAAATAAGTTATTAATGAAAACAACAGGCGAACCATGTCAATAGCATTCTTTCATCAAAATAGCTTTAAGAGAGGAAGGACCGACATTATCTATATGGACATAATAAGCTCCAATCAAAGCAGATGGCACAAAATTGCATTCTTGCAGAAGAATTTCGACTAAAGTTTCTAGTTATGTTGGTCATAAAGTCATCAGACCAAAGACAAATATTTGCACTTAATTATGCAGATGGTGCTACGTGTAATACGATAACTGAAATAATTATTATAATAAAAGAATTTCCTTTGCCGCAAACAACAAAACTCCAAAGTCTAATTAGTGTAATGATCACAAAGTTGTCATCGATAATACAGGCATTACCATCACAAGTAGAAAAGATAATATTCAATAGTTAATTTCTAATGTGAAGCTTTTGGATAGCCATTGTGAAAGTGGCAATAATTACAATCAAGACAGTGAATGATTTCAGCCAAAGGACGATTTGAACAATCACAAAGAAATTTCCAGTCATAAAACAAAAATAATGGGGAGCAAAGATATAAATGGAACATATTTGATAATAATAGGAAAAGGAATGGAAGTGGTTTCGGAGGAGACAATCGTTGTCCCAACAACAGATCCCAACAGTGGACAAGAAGAGATCCTCAAACCACTGACGGTGAAATGAGACCTCCTGCTCCTGGTGCAAATAAAGTGTAATGGGCATGTTTAGGGAATCAACCCAAGCACGGGTGTAGGAAATTGATTAACATACCGGCTGAAATGAATAATGTTTTGTGGAACCACTAACACGAGAAGAGAGAGAGTCAGATTCAGAACAGAAATTGAAGCTGAATTGGAGGTTTTGATCGTGATGTCTTCGGTCCTTAGCGAATGAGTAATAAAAAGACAACTGTTAAAGACGACGGACGTCGACAGGACATTGGAGAAGAGAACTGCAATTTTTGTAGCATCCACTGAATATAGAAGAATGCGATGACAAGATAAGAAATTTTTTTATAAGCTAAACAGACAGGGAAGATCTGGAGATGATTCGTTTGAAGAGAAACAAACTTTGAAGAAATCTGTTCTCTGTCCCTAAATTGGTGTAAATTTTAATTAAACCGAACTAGTGATGAACTAGTGATGAACGTCTAGGAAATTTGTTGAAGTAGCTTAGCAGGCCGATATACGAAGGCGTGCTTAGAAGTAATTGTTATCTGGAAACTCTTAAAGCATTTTGAATAAAGAATCTTCATTAGCACTCTACACCTTTATTCTTCACGTTTACATTTTTATTTCACAACATACTCGGACTGGCGACGAACTCATTGCTCCTAATGAGAGATAAGTTTATTGATACCGCCACTGCGCAACGACTGACACTGTTGAAAGAGCCACAACCTTCACTCTGCTAGCTCCACTATATCACTATAACAGTACAATCCTTGGTGCCTTTTTTTTAAAAAAAAAAGGTAAGGATACCAATGAAAGTCGAATCTGGCTAAGTCGAGACTGTCTGGTGGACGATCAAGGAAGGTGAACACAAGGTGCTGGATTGTTGCAAATGTTTCATCACTTATTCGAGTTCTAGCATTGTTATGGTGAGAGAGGGGGTGCACTATGTGTGGTCAAACACTTCGGAAACTTACTTTCCATTTTCTGAGGGATTAATGTATCGTGTTTCTCATACTGCCATGTTAAAGGCTAGAATTCTGAGCCTTCTTGCTGCAGGGGGTTCCAGATTGCGCCAGCGAAGCGCGGAAGTCGACCGTCAAATATGCATGAAACGTAATACCTCAACGGAAACTAAGAACAGAATTAAAAATTCGGAGGCATTGCTTTTCAGCGCAACCTCGTAGTTGTAGAGTGTCAAACTACAGATCTATAAAACTAAACTCCGCCCGAACAGGCCATGAAGACCCAACGGTACTGACCAACCGCCGTGCCATCCTCAGCCCACAGGCGTCACTGGATGCCGATATGGAGGGGCATGTGGTCAGCACACCGCTCTCTGTCCGGTTGTCAGTTTACGAGACCATATAGACTTAAAGTTAAGGTAATTTACAGTGGAGTTTCTTAAAGCTGATATGACATTGGGAAGTAATAATTTAAAGAAGAATAACGGAAGAATAGACACGAGCAGTGGAAGTTTGAAGTTATGGATCCATGACTGCGAGATATTGTTAGGGTGTGAAGAAAGTTGGAAGACGAAACTGTATTCGGAGGGGCTGCGAGTTACTGAAGTAGGCCTTGGTGTTTTAGTAGAAGATATGGTTATTCTACTGGTACACGACATAGTAATAAAGCAGGGACATGAAGGAAGATGGGAAAACAGGGGCGAAGAAAGATTGTCAGTAGACCATGATTATGGGGATGTGGCAGTAGGAAATGAAGAAGAAGTCGAAACAGAACGCTTGTCTAAAGTTACCAAAGGATGTCTTTAAATTCTGAGATGAGTGTAGTATTTAGAAATTCTATTTACGACGTATGCTGAATAAGTACTAAAGAGTAAAAATGGAACGCAAAACCTAAAGTATACAAAGAAAATTAATGCTTGATGTGATGTGTCGGCAGCTGGGCCAACACCTTGTAGATCGAGATGGCTGAAAATGCACGCTAGACTAACGCAGACGGGAGTGAAGTACTGGAACAGGCTACGTAATTAATGCTATGAAGAAAAGTACGTAGCTGGATTAATACTTATCTTTAATCAATCATTGTGGTACATCGCTCTTGACGATATACAGGAGACTTTAATTACAATCACTGTAAGGCTAATGGCGCCTTGCTAGTTCGTAGCCATTAACTTAGCTGAAGGCTATTCTGTCTCTCGGCTAATGAGAGAGAAAGGCTTCGTACATCTAGTCGCTAGCTAGGTCGTCCGTACAACTGGGGCGAGTGCAATATCGTATCACGAGACCTGCCTTGTGGTGGCGCTAGGTCTGCGATCACACAGTGGCGACACGCGGGTCCGACATGTACTAAATGGACCGCGGCCGATTTAAACTACCACCTAGCAAGTGTGGTGTCTGGCGGTGACACCACATTCCTCCCCCGCAAATCGGCGAACCGTCGTGAGATAAGGCTTCCGCCCGCCGTGGGGAGGACCCCATGTTGACGTATGCGATGAGGTGGGGAGCCTAACAACAGGCGATGCTGTGCCACCCGCACCCGGCCATTCGGTCCGAGGGGAGCTAGGAAACGCCTGAAAACCTAGTCCAGGGTGCACGTCAACATGCGGTGTATGCGCCCGTAAAAAGACAGGAGGGGCCGAAGGGTCGACCTCCATTGCGTCGGGGTAGCCGACGCTCGATGACGTCATGTGGTCCGGAGCGGGCGGGAGTTCCGTGGCGGAGGACAGCTGGTCACGGGAAGCGATCGGCAGCGCGTGACCCTGGGAGGCGCTTGGCGGCTGCAGCGAAGCGTCCAATGCGGGTGGCGCCGGCGGGAGAACCGGCGGCGGCGGCGGCGGCTGCTGCGGCGGCGCGTCGCCATGGGGCAAAATGGAAGGCATCGTCGGTAACACCTGGGGATGAGGCGAGCCAGTAGATGGGTCCCCAGGGCGCTGACCGGACGGCACCGTCGCTGAAAGCAGACGGGGAGCGGCAGAACCCGTGCGACGACAGAGGCGCAGCTGATTGAGATGCCGACGCACCTCACCAGAGGCCCCCAAAACCAAATAAATCGCGCGGCCGAGGCAGCGAAGAATGCGCCCTGCGAGCCAACGCCGTGAACCTCGATAGTTGCGATAAAATACAACGTCGCCTGGAGCAAAAGCAGGAGTCTGCCGCTGCACAGAAACCGGATGCGGCGGATGCAGCAAAGACATCAAGGTGCGATGAGGACGACCATGGAGCAACTTAGCCGGCGAGCGACCATCTCGGGGCTGAGAGCGATACGAGGACAAAAAGAGCAACAACGCGTCCTCCCGAGAATGCGACTCTTTCAATTTCAACATCTGTGACTTGAAAGTCCGGACCAATCGTTCAGCGGCACCGTTTGACTGAGGCGAAAACGGCGCGGATGTCAGATGTTGAATACCATTGGCCTGGCAGAATGACTGAAATTCTGCGGACATGAATTGTGGGCCATTGTCGGAAACAATAGTCTGCGGAAGACCTTCAATGCAAAAGATAGCAGACAACGCTTGGACGGTGGCGGAGGACGTCGTGGAAGACATCCGGACAACAAAAGAAAAATTACTGAAGGCGTCGACCAGAACCAACCATCGAGCATTCCAGAATGGACCAGCAAAATCAATGTGCAAGCGTTGCCAAGGGGAAGTGGCTTTTGGCCATGCAAAGACTTTCCGCGGCGGTGCGGATTGTTGTTCGGCACACGCCATGCAAGAAGAACACATATTCGTAATCGCAGCATCGATTCCTAACCAAGTACAGTGCTGACGAGCAAGTTGTTTCGTTCGCACTATACCCCAATGTCCTTGGTGAAGAAGCCGTAAAACAGAGGACTGTAACGAACGTGGGACCACGACTCTGGACTGATCATTATCAGAACGCAACAACAAAACACCACGTCGAACAAAAAGTCTCTCCTTGTGAGCAAAAAATCGGCGAAACAACGGATCCGCAATCCGAGACTTTGACAAAGGCCATTGCATAGCAACAAAACGCAAAACGGTAGCAAGGACAGGGTCAGCAGCTGTGGCTGTAGCTACCCGACGAAAATCGATCGGAAACGATTCGACCACTTCATCGGTTTCCGAATCAATGAACATGCAAGCAAGTTCGGAAGAATCGAATGCTTTATCCTCAGCAACAGGCAAACGGGACAACGCATTGGCGTTTCCGTGCTTAGCAGTGGACCGATACAAGATATCGTAGCGGTACTGCGAGAGGAAAATAGACCAGCGAATGAATTTCTGCGCTGTACGCGGAGGTACAGGCTTGTTCGGATGAAAAAGCGATGTCAAAGGTTTGTGGTCTGTGATGATGGTAAAGTGACGACCATACAAGAAATCATTGAACTTAGTAACACCAAACACGAGAGCCAAAGCTTCTTTCTCTATCTGCGAGTAATTTCTTTGCGCAGACGAGAGCAATTTGGACGCAAAGGCAATAGGGCGATCATGGGAGCCAACTTTGTGCGCAAGCACAGCACCGATCCCGAAATCCGATGCATCTACCATCAACAAAAGGGGTTTCTGGGGATCGAAAGGCGTGAGGCAAGTATTAGAAAGCAACGCCGATTTCAACTGGCGAACAGCGCGTTCGCATTCCGTCGTCCAGACGAACGGAACACCTGCACGGCGTACGCGATGAAGCGGAGCTGAAAGAGAAGAGGCATTGCGCACATTCACTCACACCTTGTGATTCTACATTGTTCAATGTTCTTGCGACCTCTGGACGCAATGCGTGAGGAACATTGCGCGCTCTGAAAAATTGCGGTTGCGCGTTTACCTTCAGTTCCAAACGTGCTGCATAGTTTTTAGCGCAACCTAAGCCCGGTGCAATAATGTCTGCAAATGCTGCACATACACTAGAAACACTGTCTGAAGTCACAGTTTGATTCACTGATAGCACCTGATTTACAATAGACATGTTAAACAACTGAAATAAATCTAAGCCAAACAAGTTCACTGCAGTAGAAGAACGAAGAACATAAAATGACACAAGTTTTGTTTGTCCTTTATATGTTGCAAAAAGAGTGCACTGTCCTAACACAGGAATTGTCTGTCCGGAATAACTTTTTAACTGAACATTTGCGGCACGCAACGGAGGTGCGCCCAGTTGTTTGTACGTGTCGTGATTGAGCAATGAAACTGCAGCTCCGGTATCGAGCTGGAATGGTATCATTTTGCCTTCAAAGTCTAAGTCCACAAAAAGTTTATTGTCCTGCTGACGACAAGAGCGACTGTTTTGTGCAATTTGAACAGACACTGGTACAGAATCACTTGCTAATTGACGTGATTTCCGGCGACGTCGACGCACAGTTTTTGTGGGACGAACACAGTCACTGTTAGAGAAAGTGTCACTGGACGAATCGGAATTAACTACATGAATGTCCATGAGCGAAGGTCCACGATCCTGAGTGTCCTTGGTTCGATTCCGGCGCGAAGCAAAGGGCCTGGAATGATTGTGATTGTCTGATCGGAGCTTTTTCTGGCAAACACTTTGAACATGTCCTTTCCTATTGCAGAAAAAGCAAATAGCTTGGCGTGACGGGCAATGTTCACACGAATGTCTAGTAGCACACCGCGGGCATGATGTCACTGCATTTGTGGGCTGGCGCGGCACACCTGGTTTATAACGTGGCGGCAGCTGCGTTTGTTTGCGCGAGGGCAGTTGACCGGGCCGCGCAGCTCGCCCGGCGGGCCGGTTAATGTTACACACTGCTGGCGAAGTTTCAAAAGATTCCTGAGTACAGTCAAGTGTGTCTTGTCTATCCAATATGTCTATCACTTGTTGAAAGGAGGGATTAACTAGTTTCAATATTTGCTCCCGTATGCGAACATCAGAAACGTTCTGTGCAATTGCATCACGCACCATTGTATCTGAATAAGAAAGACCACAGTCACAGTCAAAGGCACAGTCCCTAGTAAGTCCTTGCAATGTTGCTACCCACTCCCTATTAGTTTGACCGGCCGTACGTTTTGTACGAAAAAACGTATACCGTTTTGCAACCACATTAACTGTTTCTTTGAAATAGGCATCTAAAGCAGACAAAATTTCCTCGTAGGACAGAGTTGCGATGTCGCGTCGGGGAAACAATTTCACTATCACACGGTAGGTGGACACACCGACACAAGAAAGCAAAAACGGCTGCCGCTCATTACCTTGAATTCTGTAGGCGGCGAGGTGGAAGGCAAACTGGCGGGACCATTCCTGCCAAGTCTCGTGGTTCGGGTCGTAGTGCCTAAAAGGCGGTGCAACTGCAGGTTGTGGCTGCGGTACCGGCGAAGCGGCGGCGGCGGCATCGGTTTGAATGGCACGTTGACCCTGGACGAGTTGTCCAAGAGCAGCCAATAACGCCTGCGTCTGCTGATTCTGCAAGCGATAAAATTCGGACAGTACATCTGGAGAATGTGGCGAAGCCATGACACAAATAAATTAGGGCAAAGTAAAACACAAGATCCTTTGTACACTCGTCGCCATGTGATGTGTCGGCTGCTGGGCCAACACCTTGTAGATCGAGATGGCTGAAAATGCACGCTAGACTAACGCAGACGGGAGTGAAGTACTGGAACAGGCTACGTAATTAATGCTATGAAGAAAAGTACGTAGCTGGATTAATACTTTAATCAATCATTGTGGTACATCGCTCTTGACGATACACAGGAGACTTTAATTACAATCACTGTAAGGCTAATGGCGCCTTGCTAGTTCGTAGCCATTAACTTAGCTGAAGGCTATTCTGTCTCTCGGCTAATGAGAGAGAAAGGCTTCGTACATCTAGTTGCTAGCTAGGTCGTCCGTACAACTGGGGCGAGTGCAATATCGTATCAAGAGACCTGCCTTGTGGTGGCGCTAGGTCTGCGATCACACAGTGGCGACCCGCGGGTCCGACATGTACTAAATGGACCGCGGCCGATTTAAACTACCACCTAGCAAGTGTGGTGTCTGGCGGTGACACCACATGATGTCCAAAAGTATTGCCGTACATAAGCAAACACATACCGCCAAGCTGGCGATGGAGTCGTGGAAGAAGTGAAACGTTTAAACCCGATACGTAGTTCAACAAGGCTGGAAGATGAACTGAGAGAACTTTTATCCATGTCGTGCCAAATTTTCAGTGTATGATAGGATTCTCAGAGTGCTGAACGTCTGTATGGCATGGAGAGGTTTGGTAGAATTGCTCTTTTAAGTGTTGTATTACCAATTTAGATGTATACGTACTGAAAATACTGATAACATGTACACTCATGTTGTAAATTTAGATTGTTACTAATTGTGTTTTTTATTGTTTATTAATACCCAATGGATGCACAAGTGAATTCCACGGTGCCACATATAAATGAAGGCTTAGACTGGTGTGGAAAATTGGAGGTTAACAAAGGAATGCCTGGAAAACTTAAAACTGTGGAAGAGGTGCATTTCATTCTCATTCACTATCCACGCCTTTCACATTTTATTCTTTTGCAATTTTTTCGTAATTTTACAGTTGCAGTGGGATGCCTATATTGCTAGACAATTTTCTATGCCAATATTAAGCTGGTCAGTGAGAGGGAACGGGCGCAAGACATTTTTCGTTATTTGGGACCTCAATTAAGCAGTCTCCGTGGAATGCTCATGTTGGCTTCCCTTTTCCCTCTTTGATGGATGCCGTAGGGAACACATGCGGCCAGTTTGAATGCTATGTAGTTGCCAAAGTTGTTCCCCTTCCTAGTCCCACAAGTTGTAGTACCAGCCCTGAAGCTTAAATTCTCACTCCCTTTTAACACATACGAAACTATGACCGTCTTATGATGAGTCACGAGCCATTTTCCGGTGTTCGGGCTGCTAGCCATAACGGCATCGTGTTTCACGACGATCCCGTGGCCTGTGATTGGCCGTGTTAGGGGTGCGCCAATTCTCGCAACCCTACGCTCGCAGCTATTCTTTGGAAACGTGAAACCTCGGTCAGTTCCGTCCTGTTCCTGCTCCCTGCTGGAGGCTTCAGGTCGCGTTGCTGATGTCGGTAAGCATGTGTGTACTCAGTGAATTCCAACTTTACTGGTTATAATGTACGTAGAGTACTAGGGATTCGTTAGCCAGAGAGCACAATTTTATTTTATTTTCTCATAAATTTTTTTCGTAATTTCGATAATTCGTGAGTAATGTGGGACTTGGCGTCTGACCTTTGTCACTTGTGTGCGCGAGGTCAGCTAAGGGCCATATCTGGTTAACGATTCTTTTCCTCAAAGTCGCAGTTTCGCCTTCAGCATCTCTTCCTTAGTGGATATGAACTTCTAGACTGTAACTTCGCGAAATGGATTCATGGACATTGGTGCTAGAACACGTGAACACGTTTCGAGCGATCGGTCTTGTGTACTGCTTATTCAATAGCAACTTCTTAGCCTTGCAGTGATTTTATTTTATTCGCTTAAACGAGTGCTGCTATGACGGATATTCACATGAGTTACTTAGTTTTCGGTAGGGAGGCCACTTTGGCATATCATTATTCTGGTATTTATCCCTTATTCTGTCTAGTCCACGGTAGTGCCGAGTGCATAATGGTAATACCATTCTCTTGTTTATTTACGTATTTACTCGTCACGTTCCGCAGGACCAAGTTGAGGAGCATTTCTCCAAGGTCATGGAACTTGTCAGTATATGAAATTACAACATAAAAGTAGTACCTGATAAAAATAAAATGTTTATCAACCCAATAAAAGTCAATCCATATGTTTAAGTAAACGATACAACCAGAATCAGCTTAATCTTTCAAGGAACTTCTCGACAGAATAGAAACTCTTCAGTTTGGATTTGAAAGCGCGTGGCTTACTGCTAAGATTTTTGAATTCGAGTGGTAACTTATTGAAAACGGATGCCACAGTACACTGCGCACCTTTCTGCACAAGAGTTAAGGAAGTCCGATCCAAATGCAGGTTTGATTTCTGCTGAGCATTAACTGAGTGAAAGCTGCTTATTCTTGAGAATAAGATAATATTATTAACAAGAAATGACAGTAAGGTATACATATATTGAGAGGCCAATGTCAAAATACCCAGACTCGTGAACGGGGATCGACAAGAGGTTCGTGAACTTTCACCACTTACCGCCCCAACCGCTGTTTCTGAGCCACATATATCCTTTTAGAATGGGAAGCGTTACCCCAAAATATAATATAATACCATACGACATAAGCGAATGAAAATTAGCACAGTAGACTAATTTTCGTGTCGAGCGATCACTCACTTGTGATACCGTTACAATAATAAAAATGGCAGCATTAAGTCTTTGAACAAGATCTTGAACGGGGGCTTTCCACGACATTTTACTATCGGCCTGAACACCTAGACTGTTCAGTTTCACTAATCATATGCCCATTCTGTGAAATTAAAACGTCAGGATTTGATGAATTATGTGTTAGAAACTGTAAAAACTGAGTCATACTGTGATTTAGCGTTAGTTTATTTTCTGTAAGCCTCGCACTCTTTGAAACCGGGCCAATGCTGAACACAACATCATTTACTACCAAGCTAGTGTCATCAGCAAACAGAAATATTTTAGAGTTACCCGTAATACTAGAGGGCATATCATTTATATAAATATGGAACAGAGATGGCCCAACACTGATCCCTGGCGCACCCCCCACTTAACTGTACCCCACTCAGACCCCACATCACAGCCATTATCAACATTGTGAATAAAGACCTTCTGCTGTCTGTTGATAAAGTAAGAGGTGAACCAATTGTGAGCTACTCCCCGTATTCCGTAATGGTCCAACTTCTGGAGCAATTTTTTGTGATCAACATAATCAAATGCCCTATAAAATCAAAAAATATGCGTGGCGTTCGTAACCTTTTCTTTAACTCATCCAGTACCTCACAGAGAGAAGAAAATATAGCATTTTCAGTTGCTAAACGACTTCTAAAGCCGAACTGTATATTTGATAGCAAATTGCGTGATATAAAATGATGAATTATCCTTACATTCACAGCCTTTTCAATAAAGTTAGCAAACACTGATGGCATAGAAATAGGTCTAAAGGTGTCTACATTATCCTTTTCTCCCTTTCTATCAAGCTGCTTTACTACTGAGTACTTTAATCGTTCAGGAAACTGGTCATTCCTAAAGGAAAAATTACAAATATGGCTAATACCGGGCTAACATGTGCAGCACAGTACTTTAATATTTTGCTATGCACCCCATAATATCCATGAGAGTCCTTAGCCTTCAGTGATTTAATTACTGACTCAATTTCCCCTTTGTCTATATGAAAGAGGAGAATTTCAGACATCAATCTCGGAAAGGCATTTGCCAAGAAAGTTATATGATTCCCTGTAGAAATTAAATTATTATATAATTCACTAGAAGTGCTCAGTGAATGATGGTTAAGTACAGTACATATATCTGATTTATCAGCAACAGAAATATTTTTACTATGAACTTACTTGATATCGTCGACCTTGTGCTGCTGACCAGACACTTCCTTCACAACTGACGATATGGTTTCAATTTTATCCTGTGAATTGTAAAAATGGTAGCGTATCTATTTAATCACAAAGATCAGAACCCTTATTCCTCTTCCCGACACTCCTCTTGTTGTTCGTCATTGTGGAGAGCGCATACTGCTGAATCAATCTTTTCTTTCTCCCGCAAAATTATGTTATATAGCATCTGACTGCGCGGAAATAACGACCTTATTGTCTATGTATTTATGCAAGTTCTCGTTTACGCTCTTTTTGTATTAAATATGTCATACTAATGTCTATGTGCGTTTATCAATTCAGTGGAACTTCCCTCCCACATGGGAGCAACTATCAACAGCCAACTAGCCCTTATAATAAGCAAATTAAGTAATAAACAAATGCTTTGCTTGGTCTGTCTTTTCTTTGTAGGGGCAGAGTTTGTTCTCGCAGACCAACTGCGAGCATTGTACTTACGGAACCATTTATAACTAATCAAATTCTTCCCTTCCGAAAAAGGGAAAAGTCCCGGCTCACTGCGAGTCATGACAAAAATTCCACTTGATGTGGTGAAAGTTGGTTGCCTTATCCCGAATAGGTGATAGAGAGTCTGAATTAAATAATTATAGCCTAATTACTAATTTTATTTGTTCAGGGGTCTTTATCTAATTCTAATATAAAAGCACTTAAAACAAAGAAGGCACCGCTTTTAACTGCCACCTGTTTTCAGAATACATAATGTGCCAGTCTCCCAACAATCAAGAGTATTTTCTTGAAGACCCTATGAACATTATTTATTTTATTAAAAATCAGCAGTATTGGTATAATTCTTAAGTCATGCAGCTTCAAAAATTGTACGTCGCATTTTTACAATCATAATGCATTATTTGTCTTGGGCACCAATTTTGTAGGTAAGTCAGTTAAATTCCCTATAATTGGTGCTCGTTGCAATCAGTTTTCTTTGAGATTGATATGATTCAAATGTGATGTTACTTATCACGCTACGTGAAGTTCAGAGACTAAAAGCATTTAATTTTATTTCAAGGGGGAGGGTGTACTCCGGTGACGAACATTCAGAGGCGGTAGTATGGACGAAAGGAAGAAAATGCCAAGTAAACATGGACTCTAAAATGTATATCCTCATGAACTATGAATCCTTGTTCAGTAGACGAAGTGTTTTGATCACTATCGAAGATGAAAAAATGGTAAAAGCTCTTAAAGTACGCATTTTAGATCCCACTGAATTAGATATTGTATCTTATTTTACTCCATACTACCAACCCCGAAAGTTTTGCTGTGGAATTGTAGTTCATTATAACTCAACAGAGAATAATAACCAAAGAAAGATTTTCAGACTCGACAACTTAAATCCGCATTATATAAAAATTTAGGGTAAATTTTTATTTACATTCAAAAATAATTTTGATGCATGCTTGGCATTAACACTTCACTGCAATCAGAATCATTCATATGAACAGACGCAGATTCCGTTGCACAAATCAACAGTAAAAATTGACACTTAACACACAGAATTACCTTTAGTAGTAAAACTACAGCAGTCTCACAAGATGATATTTACTGACTCTCAAATAATATTGAATAAATTTACAATGAAATCTGGACTATCTGTACAAGGCAATGAACAAAGTATTAGGAGACGTATGGCATATAATACATAGGTAAAATCCAGTATAACAAAAAATAGGTTATGTAGTAATAAATCTTGCTTCTGGTGACTGCATTATGTGATGTGCTATATGCTGTGAAGCGAAATCCAGTATAACAAAAAATAGGTTATGTAGTAATAAATCTTGCTTCTGGTGACTGCATTATGTGATGTGCTATATGCTGTGAAGCGCTCAAGACGCTGGTTAGCAGCGAACACACGTAAGTTTTAACACCATTTCGGGGGCCTAGATACAGCGAACTAAGAAGATTACCAGAGGCACCTTACAAAGTTCGCAAATGAGGGGAAGTTTGCGCGTGATGCGACAGAAAACATCGCATTAACATCCATGTAAGCAGCTCTTGTCAACCCTGACTCACGTCAGCTGCACTTTCACGCCTTTGCGTCGAGGTACTAGTGTGTTTGACCAGATGAAGCCTAATATATCCGGAACATCAAAATTTAAACGAAAACGGAACGAAAGCTGTATTATACCAAAGTTTCATAAAGAGCGTACATTTATAAAAAGAAATTCGGATAGCGATTACCTTACATACTGCAGTGTGAAAAACACGCTGTTAGCTATTACAACTACGACACCAACAAGGATATCAAGTAACTAAATTTACGTATTGCTTATAAAGGGTGATTGTAATTAAACTTCCAAACCGCTGTACAAATAACACCACTGGTCAGAATGACGTCAAATTTCAACCGAATATTATTGGAGAAGAAAGAAAACATATAGCAAAAGAAACATAAATAGTTACAAAACATAGCAGTACATGGCGCTGTAAGCATCATAATTTAATAGTAGTCGACTGCAAATGACAGATGATTCAAACGACAGTGCCTGAGATGTACGTTTTACGTTAAACAAACTGTACTACTGAGTGTGCCTGGCTGTACAGGTGTGACACACCATCCACCATGGCAAGGTCACATCATATAGGATGAAAAAAATCGATTTTTAATTGTCCTGAGGCCAAAAACCGCATAAAAAGCATCAATCAAAATCAGATCGAATTACTGATTTCCGAGTGAATGGCGCAAAACATGTTCAATATGTTGTCCATTGTTTTTTGCAACACGTTGAAATCAAGATACCGTATGTTCCGCAACTGATCGAAGTGTTTCCGCGGTCACGTTCAGAATGTGTTGCGCAATGCGTGCCTTCGTTGCAGCTAAGTTTGCAATCGGAACACTGATCGCAACATCTTTCAGATAGCCTCAAAGCCAGAAGTCACACGGATCACATTTCACAGGTGATTGGGGCAGCCAGGCTGTAGGGAAATAGCGGCTCATAATTCTAGCGTTTCCGAAATAGCGCTTCAGCAGCTGCTTAACTGGATTTACAATGTGCGGAGGTGCGCCATCTCACATAAAAATGATCCCATCCACACATCCACGCTGTTCAAGAACTGGAATGGTGTGGTTGCACAAAAGAAACTCATAGCGCTTACCAGTGACGGTACAGGTAAGAGGACAGGAAGCACCTATCTTTTTGAAAAAATATGGCCATATGATAAATGGTGCTGTAAACCCGCGCCACACAGTGATCTTTTGAGGATGAAGTGATACTGGCTGATTTGCGTGTGGATATTCCGTTGCCCATATTTGACAAATCTGTGTATTGATGTATCCCGTCAGATGGAATGGTTCAAATGGCTCTGAGCACTATGGGACTTAGCATCTGAGGTCATTGGTCCCCTAGAACTTAGAACTACTTAAACCTAGCTAACCTAAGGACATCACATACATCCATGCCCGTGGAAGGATTCGAACCTGCGACTGTAGCGGTCGATCGGTTCCAAACTGTAGCGCCACATCGACCAGCTCAGATGGAATCAATTCGTTTCCTCCCTATACAAATTTGCTCACCTAAAGAACCCGTCTTCTCGTATTTCCGAATCATTTTCTGCAGACCCACAACAGTCATCGGACCAACGCCTTCTTTCAAACCTTTCAGTGTCCGGAACTCCTGTAGAGAGACGTATGTACACTCATCATTCTTGTAATACAGCTTTACAAGGAGAGCGCGATCCTGTATTGAGACAGTCATGGCGAACGTCGCCGACACGGAAGGAAGAAAAGCCTGTACCCGTAGTATACTAACTTCAATGGGTCGTGTGTATGACAGGTGTTTTCTGTTGTATCCTAGGCAGTAATGCCAACCGAGCCCGCTGCCAAAAGGTTGGCATCATCAAAGTCCGGACGCCGTCCGCATAAGCAGCGCCAGCGAGACAGCAAATCGCCGCAAGTCTGCGCGCGCCACCGCTGGCTTTTGGCTTCTTAAGCGCTGGAGTCGCGAGCGCTAGGACAGTTCTGTATTCGCCGCTCAGTTGTATACTCGCCACCGAATTGTGTACTTGCTAGTCAGTTGTGTGTTCATCGCAGCAGAGTTGTTGTTTGTCGTCAGCCGACACAGACCTAGCCGCTCCGACTCGAACTAGACAGATTTCGGTAGACACCGAGTTCACTACTGTGTTTCTGTATCTTCATGAATAAAGATAAGTACCGACTTTTATTTAATCTGAGTGTTTGGGCTTTCATCTTTCTGTTCACTGTTCCAGCGGACCGGTCGGCCCGCTATTAAAAGTGTGGCGGTGACTTCGTAAGCCATTTCTACAGCCAAGTGTTTGTCGCTACGAACACCGCCACAAAATTTTCATTTACGTATTCTGACACATACAGCGCCATCTGTCGATCAGTTTTTTTTTTCGCCGGCCATACGTTTTCCCCCTTCTCCGATAACATTCCGTTGCAATTTGACGTTATTCTGATCAGTGGTGTTATTTCACCAGCGTTTTGAAAGTTTAATTATAATCATACTTTATATAATATTCTATGAAGAAATCATGATTA
The DNA here is from genome assembly GCF_021461385.2 of Schistocerca piceifrons. Lineage (NCBI taxonomy): Eukaryota > Metazoa > Arthropoda > Insecta > Orthoptera > Acrididae > Schistocerca > Schistocerca piceifrons. The sequence goes on along the minus strand of NC_060149.1, from coordinate 42,908,808 downwards.
CATCTGCAGGTGATATTGTGTTATTACGTGGTATGAAAATTTGCACAAAGTGCTGTAATCTTTCGCAGCAACAACAGCTCTAAACAGGCTGGTCTATGAGTCGAACTATGTTTAGATAGCAAATGAGGTTACGTCATTCCTTGCTGTTTAAACTCTATTCCAGAATTCGTCAATCGAAATGGCTTGCGAGGAGGGACGTGTAGTGTCTGGACAACTCATGACCCAGTGTTTTCAACTCACAACACATCTAGAAACCGAGCTGGCTAGAGAAACATTCGATCACCACCTGCATTAATGTAGGTCAGGACGGCACAAATAGCAAGCCGCCTTGCTGTATCTTTTTCATCGGTACCGACATGAAGGTGCAAAACATAGGGCACACCCAACGGCATTAACACGTCAGAAATGAAACGCCTGCATTTTAAAAATACCGCCTATGGCGATGGTTATCCAGTGGTGCCACGTAGCTTCAGATCAGGTTCTGGGCCCCACATCGGTGACGAAAACAGTGTGGTTAGTAGGGTCGTTCTCATAAGAGCCTACACACAAGGATACGTGCATAGTTGCACTCTCTTCTGGGAAAAGAAAGAAAAAAAAAAGGTCTGGTTCCGCACCTGTATCCAGTGTTGGTCGTTAGACTCACCATTGTCCGCGTGCCTTTCGCTGATACCCCGTCAAGCCAAGCCGCAACAATGGTCGCCGTGGTAATAGTCCAAGATGATTCGAAATCCATAGTATATTCAGTGTTGATACTTGTCTTTCTGCAAATAATCTTATTTACAGACACAAAGTACATTCATGACGTGGCTGTTTGACTCCGCACAGCTGAGGGAACAATGTATTGGTGCTCTCGGCCGCTAAAATTCCCCACTGTGTGCTTCTCGCCTGACAGTCGGAGGATACCACAAAGACTAACAGCTATGTACACTTGCTTATAAAATCCCTAATAGTGGTAGAGGCACGTTTAACGGCCATGAAAAATCTATGACTTTAGGTCTGATGTTGTGAGGGACCTTTCCTTCATGTTCCGTTCAAAATATAAATTATTTTGTTAGGATGAGCATGAATCCTGAGAACAGCAATAACATGAATGTCACAAGATCAGATCGAGTAGGCGGTACACAGTGGTACCGTGCTCCTTGACTTCTGGAAGGCAATTTGCACTGTCACCTAGTGAGTAAAATACCTGTTGTGCAACTGGATTAAGGACGTCCTAGCACATAGAATACAACACCGATTTCACGTTGGTTAGAAATTGTAAAATGTACAAGTAACTTAGGGTGTCCCCCAATGGATGACAATAGTGTCATTATTAATCGTTGATGGTTACAATGTCTGTGTTTATACAGTGTCTGTATCTTAACTTTACAGTGTCCTTCAGACATTCCACATTACAGTGTCCTTCAGACATGCATGCATGTAAATTGAAGATACACAGCCTGTATAAACACTGATATTGTAATCATTATTGATGTATTCATACGTCCACCGGCTAAAATGACGATAAAATATTTGCCTCCTCCTGTCCGGGAATCACGAAATGTACGAAAGCAAGGGCTGTGCACTCGGTGCATATGAAAATTTGAATCGGTCCTGGAGGCAAGCTCGGATAACCAAAAGGTTAAGGCGACCGCTCGTGACAAGTGGAGATCCGATTTCGAGTTCCGCTACGGCACAGTTTTTCATGTGTTACAAACAGCAGACGTAAATCCGGATTCGCAAAATGCGAAACCGTTCAGTAGTGCTGACGTTATTGCTCGAGATGTACACTGTCCATTAAAATGTTCCGAGACTGATTTTACTCCTGGTGTATAAGCACAGTAACTACGATGGCAGTTTAAACTAACATATGTAGAGGTTGGGTTGGATTGTTTTGGGGGAAGAGACCACACAGCTAGGTCATCGGTCTCATCGGATTAGGGAAGGATGGGGAAGGAAGTCGGCCGTACCTTTTCAAAGGAACCATCCTGGTATTTGCCTGGAGCGATTTAGGGAAATTACGGAAAGCCTAAATCAGGATGGTCGGACGCGGAATTGAACCGTCGTCCTCCCGAAAGCGAATCCAGTGTGCTAACCACTGCGCCACCTCGCTCGGTAACATCTGTAGGCAAAAGATGTACATTCGACCTGTCAGTCGTGAGCAGTTTGTATTAAGTACTGGGCGTGCAGCTGTATTGTGTCTACATAGTTGTGCGACAAATGGCAATGGAACACTAACTCTAAATCACGTGTTCAAGACATTCACCAGAGTGTTTTCAAGAACAGAGAAGTGTGTGATAAGATTGTCTCGCACACCCCGACTCCCGAACAAAATGAAAGATGCACTGTGGCCTCGCTGTTTGATCTAAATGCGAAACGTGGTTATTTCTTTTCTGGAAAATAAATTATCATCGGTGACATAATTTGATGTTTTCAATACGAAACTACCTCAAAATTATAAAGCGCAGTAATTAACATGTAGGGTCAACACTTTGACGAGATAACGGAAAATCAAACCAATGTGATGCGCGAGTTTAGCGACATGAAAAAGACTGACTTTACTGGCAGTTACACATTGTTTTATGAAAATTATGTACGCTTCCTTAAAGTGTTTGGAGACTATAAGAAAACTAAAAAGTAAACATACTTTTAACATTTCTGTGCTTCTCCTTTTTCTTATTCCTGCCCTTAACTCTTCCCTTAACGGGATTGGCAAGTTAGTCCGGATTTAGCAATGTTAGTGGTAGAGTGTAAAGGGTGGCCGGACGCCCTTCTTGTCGCCACCGTTTCCCACGAGCGATGGAATGGGTGTAACACATCTGTTTTTGTCTAGCATTATCCCGTATGAAGCTGTGAGCACGTGTAGCGAAGCTTGCAAGTGTAACTGGATGTAAATACCAGCCCTGTATACACCTAGTCTTATGTGGCAACTCTCCTAAAAACAACATCCAGGCTGGACGGCACAGGGCTTTCGTCGTTAATCACCACATAAATTGAAGGATAAAGTCAGAAACCAAGTGAAGCCCTTGGAGGAAGAATTTTCGGAGTTACTACAGTCGCAATATCGTTTTTGTAAACAGTGCTCCACAGCTTGAATGTATTAAGAACGACGTCATGGAAAGGTCTAAAGGATATTTTCCTGTGAATTTCTTCACCGACATCCAGTGTCGGTCATAAGACCATCTTCATGTCATGAACGTCAGTTCTCCAGGTTAAAGGAAAGTTGCTAGATATCAAATACATAATTATTATCAGCTGCAGTATCTGTTTCTGATACAGGCGTGATATGACTTCGGTCAGATTTCATTATCAACAATGAAATGCACTCTCGATTGCTGCATTTAGTGACTCGTGGAAAAATGTATAATATGATGGTTCCAGTTGCTGGAACTGATAATATGTCTATTTTACCAACCCGCACCTTCCATTCCATCAGTTAATTAACGATGGTTGCTTGACTGAATTTGGTTTACCGTGAATAAATACACATTACAAATGATTTTGAAGGTTTTCGTAATGCCGTTCTATAAAGGATAACACAACGGCAAGAAATTGTAGTAAGAAATACAGGACATTGCTCAGAGGATAGACTTTTGGTGCAATTAACCTTGGCCATGGGAAAATTTAATAGGATGCATATAAAATGGTGAAAGTCACAAACTTACTCTATTCCGTGATTGGAAATCACAACCGCTATATGTCTAGAAAAAAATACTTGGCGCTACTTAAAATGAAATGCGACCTAACTCTTAGATCTTGTTTGATATAATTGTTGGTTGACTGATGCGAACAGCAATACAGTACTCTCAGTTAATTTATATATCTCTTAAATCAATTTCTTAATGTAAATTTGAGCATCATAATTTAAAAACTGAGATTAATTGTCCAAATGTGTATATTATAAGTAAATTTAACTAAGTGTGGAAGAGATCTGTTTATAAAGATGGATACCAATGGCGAAAACACTTAAATCGTCCAGATGGTGGCCTCAGCTCCGCGCCTATCATAAAAAAATCGACTTCCTTTAAGGTCCTACACATAGATTACTACCAGAAAGAGAAAGTATAGGGACTTAGACAAATAATCGATTGTGTATTACTGTGACGTATGTATCTCGGTTTCAGCTACGGTGTCATACAGAGACGTGTTACAAATATAAATACGACTTTTCATGACTGAGACATTGTTGTTGCTTTTCCCCAAAGTTTACGTATTCATTTTCTCTTTAACTTTACTGAGAGCTTTGGAGCCGATTATTAACGATTGATCACAAATCGTTAAGTAAACTGAAGACGTACGTATGTTACTTTCATTAGCTGACGGTTGTTGTTGTTGGTGTTGTTGTTGTTGTTGTGGTCTGCAGTCCTGAGACTGGTTTGATGCAGCTCTCCACGCTACTCTATCCTGCGCAAGCTTCTTCATCTCCCAGTACCTACTGCAGCCTACATCCTTCTGAATCTGCTTAGTGTATTCATCTCTTGGTCTCCCTCTACGATTGTTACCCTCCACGCTGCCCTCCAATACTAAATTGGTGATCCCTCGCTGTCTCAGAACATGTCCTACCAACCGACCCCTTCTTCTAGTCAAGTTGTGCCACAAGCTCCTCTTCTCCCCAATTCTATTCAATACTTCCTCATTAGTTATGTGATCTGCCCATCTAATCTTCAGCATTCTTCTGTAGCACCACATTTCGAAAGCTTCTATTCTCTTCTTGTCTAAACTATTTATCGTCCACATTTCACTTCCATACATGGCTACACTCCATACAAATACTTTCAGAAACGACTTCCTGACATTTAAATCTATACTTGATGTTAACAAATTTCTCTTCTTCAGAAACGCTTTCCTTGCCATTGACAGTCTACATTTTATATCCTCTCTACTTCGACCATCATCAGTTATTTTGCTCCCCAAATAGCAAAACTCCTTTACTACTTTAAGTATCTCATTTCCTAATCTAATTCCCTTAGCATCACTCGACTTAATTCGACTACATTCCATTATCCTCGTTTTGCTTTTGTTGATGTTCATCTTATACCCTCCTTTCAAGACACTGTCCATTCCGTTCAACTGCTCTTCCAAGTCCTTTGCTGTCTCTGACAGAATTACAATGTCGTTGGCGAACCTCAAAGTTTCTCTTTTTTCTCCATGGATTTTAATACCTACTCCAAACTTTTCTTTTGTTTCCTTTATTGCTTGCTCAATATACAGATTGAATAACATCGGGGATAGGCTACAACCCTGTCTCACTCCCTTCCCAACCACTGCTTCTCTTTCATACCCCTCGACTCTTATAACTGCCATCTGCTTTCTGTACAAATTGTAAATAGCCTTTCGCTCCCTGTATTTTACCCCTGATGGTACAGCAACACTTTGAGTGGAAAAGAACGCTGGAATGTATTCGCATTTCATTTCACTGTTGGTGATAATTCGTTGAGACGTTTAATAAAGCTTGGTCGTGATGTAAGGGTAAATCACTGTGTTTTCATATACTGCGGACCTCGTGAAATTCTGTACTATAATAAATTTTTTGATATGCCATGCAGAATTTTTTTGCGGTGCAAATTTGTGTGGTCGCGGTACACACAATTAATAAGAAAAACGAGTATGCAATTAATTCCGAGATTGTGCATCTGTAATTATCTGCAATTATAGTCTTTTATATCATATTACAGCTTTAAATAATACAGGCCGGCGACAGTAAGAATGGTACCATGCAGAACGATGTTGTTTTTGCTGCGAGTCATAATTTCATTTTGTCTACTTTTTGGGTTGACTATCTGCAGGTTCTGAAGAGGAGCAGCTTGGATAACTACAGACACAATTCATCCAACTATAACTGAATAGTGTTTCCAATCACATTCCGCAAACGAGATTCATGCAATATTAAAGTGTTTATCGAAGTCTTCTATTACAAATTCGTTTATTAAAAAATTTCGTCCGCCTTCTGCTGTCGGAGATTGGGAGACTATGAAGAGACTGAAACTGGGAACGCGATGTACAAGTTTATGAATCACTTTAGGTTCGTATTGGTACGGTTTCTTCACAAAAAAACCGCGATCTATTTCCTGACGCTTTTGCAATCGAGCTTGTACTCTCTTTTTGAAAGAGAGATGGTAATGATAAATTCACTGTGTCCACTGGGCATGACGGATGACAACTGTGATTTAAATTGTCGACTTATGTGGTTATAATATACAACCAGCAGAGCTTTTTTAAATTTTGATACGATTTATTTTATGTACCATTAACTAGTTTTCAAGCCCTCGCAGGTTAATCACCAGACATAGGTGTTACAAGAATATTGTCTGGACCATATGCAGCCAGACACCATTGATAAATTTTAAGAAAGGGTGTACTCCCAATTTTACCTTGCAATCTTTATCTTATAGCGTTGTAGATAGCAGTTTTCGCTCGAATCCTCTTGTGCCCTACAAGCATTGCACCAAATGTTCCCGGCAGAGACTGTGATACAAACAATTCAGGATAATGTACTTCTTCTTCAGGAGCAAGAAGAATGTAAATCATTCATCTCATTACAAAATCTTTTGGGGACCTAGGAGACGATGATGAAGACCAAGCAGCCATAGAGACCCGCAGACTGTCATTCTGCTGTTGAGTCAGACAATCTTGCAACTATGGGAGAAGGAGTGGCTGACAGAGAGAACATAAACGACGGTCGGTGACTCCAGCAAGTCGGCAGTGGCGTACCTCATGCCGGTCACACCAATGGGACAAAGTAACTCTTATCTAATTCTGAACAGAACACTGTCCACTAACATATGGCTTCATACTACCAGCCAGAGGGTCACTCCGACTGTAATGATTATGGCATGCAAATATCTGTACGCCACTTTTTAACTCAATGCATTTTGTAGTGTGACGAGAGAGCAGATGCAAATTTAGGTGGAGTCTGCACTCTATGTTCGCTGATGACGAGGCGAATCTGGTAAATGTTTTAAATTTAGTTTATTTTATTGTAGACTGGAGATTTTAGTTCGTTGCACAGTGACTGGCTAAGCCTTATTATTTCAATGATCAACCAAACGTAACTATCTGAGACGCCATTTTAATTCTTTTACTGTTTTTCTCCTTTTATTAGTATGAGCTTTAGAAATGAGACAATACTAGATTTTCGTACAAGAGCGTGCTGAATCGCAATAACTCCAAATTTTTTATGTAAAAACTCTTGAAGCTGTAAAAAAAAGTGCGTTATTAACATACTAGTTACTCATTCTTCTTGTCTACATATTTATCTCCTCACTCTAGGGGCCAGCACATTTCTCCCAACGAGAGACCAATTATGATAAAATCACTGTTGAATTTTTGACTTTGTTAACGGAACTACAACCTCAACTGTGCCTGCACTGCTTCACCTCGAAGGTGGTGTTTAAGTTTTGGAAAGATATGAAAATGAGATGGAGCAAAATAGCCACTCAGTGCAGGATAGTTGATGACAGTGAATCCAAGGCATCAGGGTGTTGTACACGTCGCCGCTCTCGTGTGTGGTCTATCATTGTCATGCCAAATGACTGGGTGTTGTATGTGTAGATGAACTCTTCAAATTCAAAGCTCGATTTTAGCATACTGTTTCTCAATCACCGACATAGTTACATTACACACCGTAATGTTACTCCCTGTAATGCGGAGCCCTCTAACGGCAAAGCGCTGTAAATATTTAAACATGAACACTAAAGATATAGGAAGTTAATAACGTTTGTTTTATTTCTAAATCTTTAAGAGTTTTCACATGAAAAATTCTGAGGTATTAGTTTACAACACGCCCTCGTATTTGTGTGTGTGTGTATTTTTCCGCGTGTGTGTTGCGTAAGTTTATGTCATTTTATACCTTTCAATTATGGCTGATTTCTTTTTTAATTGTGTGAGTTCTGTTTCTTCCACACTCGTGTCACGAAGTTTTACGTGTGCTGAAGATCTTGACGTCGTGCGCAGAAACTACATGGCACTCGCCTTGTGCTACACAATTGTACTTTAGTTTATTACATGCAATATCACATACTGTGTTATAGAAATAGTTTCACGGGTTCTATAACGAAGGCCCGAAGTAGGTGTCAATGGGAGTGGTATCCCGTCCCATAGCCGGATCGTGACCCAATCTTAGTCCGCCCCAGGTGAACGTGGAGCACTCCGGCTACGTGCATTGAAGTTGAACGTTTCACTCAGTTCAGTCTGTAAGCCTAGGTGCACACACAGAATTGTCAGTTCCAGTGGACGATACGTAAGGAAACGAAAGACTGCAAAAAATAAAATCTCCTATCCAAAATAATTGTCGGTGTTGCATTGCTAAAATACTGAACTTCAGGAAGACCGCGGTCCAAATCCATGTCTGGTATCCCCAGATTTAGGCTTTGCATTTTTCCCTAGATCACCCAACAAAATGCTGGGAAGATTCCATTTTCCCGCAATCTAAACCTGCGGTCTGTCTCTGATGACCTCGTCGTCGACAAGATATTAAACCATAACCATCCTTCGTTGCTTCGTCGTTATTGCCTTTGCCGTTTTATTTAATCCTTTCTGGTTTGATTCAGCGATTCATTTTATGAGCATAGTGCGGCATTTAATCTGGGAAGACATAGTAGTGGTACCTCGTAGCCATCACCATTGCAGTAGTGCAGCCTCTTCCAGTTGGGCTTTTGACGTAGAGGCGGGCGTAGGAGTGGAAGAATGTAATGGAACTAACTTGAAAGTATTCTTGAGTATAGAGCTAATAAAACTGAAATAACATACTAACAACGAACCAAAAAGGAAACAGTGAAAATCAAGGAAGAAGTCTAGAACCCATTGAGTTACTGTACTTAGGGTACTTGAGGAAATATATAAATAAACAAAGAACAAAGACCTGGAGAAATCTTGATAAATTAAACAGTCTTTAAAAGCAAGTTACTTGTGTGCCTGAAGTGGCATTTTGATACTGAGTTTGGTTTCCATAATCTTCATGGTGACAGAGTCTGCATCTGCGATGATATTTTTGAAATGTTTCGTGGTACCTACTGCTGCCATTGTCTTTATATGGTGAACGATTGCAAAATTTTGACACTAGGCAATTTTCAATTTTATTATTCGGAAACGCTACATGATGGATGAATTAGCATCACTTATGAATTTAACACAAGAAAGAGTGATATCTGAAGAAATGCTAGGCGGATTACAACTTACTTTATGGACGATCACTTAACTGTATACTATTCCACGTACGTCATTGCTCCTCTGAGTGCACGTATTTGTCACAAAATAAATTAGAAACAGTTTTTCGCTATTTTAGAAACACATTTTTTGAGCAGTTGTTGCAAAGCTGTTATATGTAAGGTCGATGATTTTAAAGCACTTACGATAGCAAGGTTATAATTGTTTTACAGAAATCTGTTAATTAACCTATATATATCGTTGTTCTCAAATATATTTAATTGTAGTTCATCATTGGTGGAAATATGACTGCATGTAATTTGTTTAAAATAACTTGTAGGAATTTGTTCTGTTACTGTGGGAGCACGTCATTTTTGAATATTTCGTACAAAAGTTGTTCATTGAAGTCGATCACAGTACTCTAATAAAACAGTATAAGAATCGAGTATAACCTTTTGAAGGCTTCATTTTTGCCTGATCTTTCGCGTTACATTCATCTTTATTGGTGAGTGCAGCGGTAATTATAGAGGAGGATAAGATTAGTGTACAACATCCCGTCGATAACGGGGTCATTCGAGATGGAGCAGAAGCCTGGATTAGGAAAGGGTGAAGAAGGAATGGGGCCATGCCCTTTCCAAAAAGGTATCCCTTCATTTGCCTTAAGTGATTTACGGAAATCACGAAATTTCTAAATCAGGAAGGTCGTATTCGGGTTTGAAGTGTCGTCCTCCCGAATGAGAGTCCAGCATGCTAACCACTGAGCTAGCCAGCTCTATATGATAGTGATAATAATGCGTTCTATGGTTCTGTAATCCTTCGTTGTAAAACCAGTAGAAAGCTGTTTAGGTATTTTTATACATTTGAAACTGTATCTCATTGGTCTATTAGATGCATGTAACTTTCAATGGCTTCCACCACATTCAAGATCTTACCTTTCTGTAATTTACGTAATATTTGTAGCAATTCATATATATTAAGTATTTTGTGGTTGGTGTCTTTTACGTGTGCAGCAAAGATGGATATGCTGTTGTCGGTTATTACCGTGTGTCCTTTATATTGTGTGCTATATTTCCTTCCTGTTTGTCCAATATAAAATTTTGAGCATTATTTACAGTTAATTTTGTAGATTTCTAATTGCGAGAAAGGCTCTCATTTTCTGAGGCATATGTCTCAATAATCGTTGTAGATTGTTAGAGCTCCTGTAGCTAGTGTATAATTTTTTTATACTTGAAACTAGGAGTAGTTTTGTAGGAAACAGTACCGACATATGGCCACACAAGAAACTTCGTTTTTCCGTTGTTCGTTTGTGTCTCTGATTAAAGTTATTTCGTCTACGTGATTCGCGTGTGATTGACTGCTTTTCGTTTTGTATTTTGTGTATAGCAAACTTTTAGAATAACCGTTATTTATTTATAGCCTCGTTCTGGAGAAGATCTAGTTCTTTTTCAACTTTTTTCTTTTTCCAGTGGTATGTTGAGCAAATTGTGTAGCATAGAACAAAAATATGCTAGAGATGGATGGTATGTAGTACTTGAAGTCACACTGAAATACAGAATTATATCGCTGAACAGAACGAAGTGGAAGATACCATTATGCCCGTAAAATAGAGGTGGTCAGTGCACGTAATGGGCTCTGGGGATGTTAGATGGACCATAGACGTTCTTAACTGCATTGCAGAATGATGAGAAAATACCGGAATAGCAACCAAATTATGCTATTAAACGTTCAGAAGCATCCCGAATGTGGGGGTCTGCTGCTTGGTACCATAACACCCGAAGATTTCTGTTGGAGGCTTTTATCCAGTAATGTCCGCCCCAGTAGCTGAGTGGTCAGCGTGACGGATTGCCGTCCTCTGGGCCCGGGTTCGATTCCCGGCTGGGTCGGAGGTTTTCTCCGCTCAGGGACTGGGTGTTGTGTTGTGTTCATCATCATTTCATCCCCATCCGGCGTGCAGGTCGCCCAATGTGGCGCCGAATGTAATAAGACCTGCGATATGGCGGCCGGACCTGCCCCGCGAGGGGCCTCCCGGCCAATGACGCCAAACGCTCATTTCCATTTCCATCCAGTAATGAACCACATTTAGCTCCACTTGCAGTAACAGTAATATTAGCATTAGTAGTAGTGTTGTTGTTGTTGTTGTTGTCCATAATGATGATAATGACTAGCGTAGAAGAAAATAAGATTTTCAATGGTGTTTCGTGTAAGCGAATATTCTGTGTAGAGTATTATGTAGCTGTTTCCCCAATGAAGTTCGCTGAAAAGAGATGTAGTGATAAAATGCTGAAGTCTGTGAAGCATTAAATGGTCCTTATTTGAAGCGGGTGGAAAGGTTTAGTCACCCACTAGCATTTCTCAAAGACTTAGGTAAAGTGGATTGGATCACAAACTGGGGCTTCATTCTAAATCATTGATGACGCAGAGACCTTGGGACACTACATCAAAAGATAGGAAAAGTTATCCCCCAATTTACTGATGTCTTACTGGCAAAAGGTAAAAATTATTAGGGGACTGCTTTGCTGTCCAGATCTTGCTGCACTAGTTGATACCGTGATGTTATGACTAGTTGATACCGAGGAGCCGTTGTCACAGTGTGACAGATGTAGCCATATGTGAGACAACAACGTCGAGAAGCAAATGAAAGTATTTGAAGATGGTGTGCGACTCCTAAACAGCATTGTAAACAAATTATTTTGAACGATAACATTTTCTTCCTTTCCGGAATGCCCTCGTCTAATGCTCCGTTTAGCATCTTCCTACATGTTTTCAAGTGACATTGAAGAGATTGCTGTAAGACACCTAAACCACTATCAGTCACACGTCAAGTGTAAATTCACACTCACTTTGGACGAAATTCTTACTATAAAGATCAATTCAAAAAATTAGAGAACTAGGGAATATACTTTTGTTCATACTCGTCTTTCGTTTTACAAGGCTGCCACTACGAGTACCTTTCTGTTAGACGGAACTAAATACTTTTATTTTGGAGTTTTACACGATGTTGACTGTATTTTTCTAAATAAAGAGTGACATAAGAAATGGTTATACATTATGCAGCACAGTTTCGTCAGGCGACAAACTGGCAAGAGACGGGTAGCATTCCAAACAGACCAAACAGAGAATTAGGCTTTTAATATGGTGGCGTCGTCTGTTGCTTGTTTTCGATAAGGTAATTTTCCGTTAGTTCGTCTTTTGGTTCAAGCCTCTCTATATCGAAACAATAAACGTTTCAGATCGAAATTTTGTATATGGAACTTACTAAATCTTCGGTGATAACATGTAAGATTCGCTGCTAAACAAAAATCTAATGTAGGTGTTCATAGGTTCCCATTCGTATTTCGGTAATGAGGGGTTACTTATTCCTAACTTCTTCTTCGTTTATTATATTGCTGAGTATCCTGTGTTCCTGTGGTATATATTTATTCCAGTCTTCTATGAGTCCCTCTCGTCCTTCCTTTTTTCCAGTCCATCTCCTCTTTCCACCCTCTCAGTCCATCATCTCCAACCCCCACTTTCCGTCCATATTCTCTACACCCCTCCCCCCATCCTCTGTCCATCTCCTCCTAGCACTCCCTCTGCCCATCTGCTCCTCCCTCCTATATTTTGCTACTTCTGTCCCCCTCTGCCCATCTCCGCCTTCCACCTCTGTCCATCTCCTCCTTCACCCCTCGAAATCCATCTCTTCCTCCCCCTCACCTTGTCTGTACACTCCTCCACCCCTCCAACTCCATCTCCTCTTCCTCCTCCTCCTCCCTCTCTTTGTTCATCTTCTAATACCCCCTATTTCATTCCATCTCCTCCTCCATCTCCCCATCGTCCTTCTTGCTGTTCATCTCCTTCTCCCACCGCTGTCTGTCCATCTGTTCCTCTCTCCTTTTCTATCTATCGCCTCCTCTCACCTCTCTATGTCCATTTCCTCCATATCACTTTCTTTGTGATTAGTTCCTTCCCTTCTATCTATCCATCTCCTACTCCCCTCGCGTACTCTACACATCTCTCTCTCCCCCCCCCCCCCCCCTTGCCTCTATAAATCCAGTTCCCGTAACTTGCTTTGTCAGTTTCACCCTCCCCCTTCTGAAAAAAATGGTTCAAATGGCTCTGAGCACTATGGGACTTAACTTCTCAGGTCATCAGTCCCCTAGAACTTAGAACTACTTAAACCTAACTAACCTAAGGACATCACACACATCCACGCCCGAGGCAGGATTCGAACCTGCGACCGTAGCGGTCTCGCGGTTCCAGACTGTAGCGCCTAGAAGCGCTCAGCCGCTCGGCCACTCCGGCCGGCCCTACCCCCTCTCTCTCCATTTCCTCATCCCCTACCTGTGTCAATATTCTCCTTCCCCCTCTCTGTCTGTTCATCTTCTACTCCTCCTTCTTTCCCCACATTACCACCGTAATCCCAATAGTAGACAGGTAGTTCTTATCCCCAAAAATATAAATACTTCTTTCCAGGTCGTAATATCTGTGTGTATCAAATTTGACTGAATCCTTCTAGGAGTTTGCGATGAGCTTCTTACTCTTATGTTTGTCCTCGTATACACATGTCAGATATATGTCACATACATTCAACGCATTTCACATATATTAGCATACATGTTTCATCAATATCTGTAGCGAATTTCGATCTGCAGTTTCCATCGCGCGCTGCTCAACGTTTACAACGTCGTATCTCCTCAACTATGCGTCGCATAATGATATAACTTTGCAGGAACATCCAGTGAGATAAGTGTCTACCGTGTGTATGACTTGTTGGCGATAGACTTAATATTTAAGAAGTGATAAGTTAAAAAATCATTGATGAGCGGGCAGGCAATTTCTCAAGCATCTCACTATTTACGACTTTATATCGGCAGAACTATGTGTTGTACAACGATAAATTTCTGTAGGTACATTCAGCAACATGTTTCAATACTTTCTGCGAAATTTGTTATGAAGAGAGTTAGTAGCCAAGAAGTAATAAATTTAGATGTCCTGCAAAATGCGACAGCTTATCACGAATCTCAGTGTTTATGCCGTCATATCTCCGGAACTATGTATTGTGTAACGATATAACTTTCGTGGTGCATTCAGCGGTATATGTGAATACTATCCGCAACATGTGTCGTGAATCCAGTCAGTAGAAACGAAGTAATAAATTAAAACGTCATACCTCATGCGGCATGCATAGCGCATTGATAGCGGAAATGTAGTAAGCAATAAACAACTATCCTCTTATCATTTTGTAGCAGGTTTCAACGAAAAAACTTTCGTAAAGTTTCTAATTATGTCTAAGGGCTGTTGCAAGTCGCTATGTCCTCTCATTCTCGAATACAAGACGAGCAAAGTATGTGCTCTCATTCTCAAGTACAATATAAGTAAATTATGGGTACTTAAGCGACGTGGTCTACACTGCTTTTCACCCTCATCCCTTTGATAGGCAGGTGGTTTTTATTTACACTTCGAATCTTTTCAGACAGTAAGTGATATGCGTACCAAGCTTGTTTGAAATTAGTTCCGTAGTTTAAGAAGAGATGAGGAACATACGTACATGCACATATATACAGGATGGTGGGAAACAGTCTGAAGAGCTTTTAAGGGTGTTTTAGGGGCTATTTTCCTAAGAAATAATTCTTAAGAAAGAATTCTATAAGTTGAGCCGTTTTAGACTTATTTAGCATTGAAGTTAGCCAATCAGGTCCTAGAGTCCTCAAATTAAAGCTGTGTACAGTGGGGGCCGTTACTGAATAGATTTGATAGTATAAAAATTTGATTTTTCTTTTTTACTCGCTGTTCGTCAGTGCCTTCTGCCTGCGGCTGGTTACAGCGCATCAGCCACGTTGCAACAACCGGACAGAACCACTTTGAAACTCACGTGTTGAACCATCATCAGATAAGCTCAAGTGTTGCTGACGAGGTAACACTACCGAACTGCGCGTCTACGATTTGGCCGACAAAGAGGGAGGTTTGGAGGTGGTCGCGTGGGGGTGGAACCGCGGCCAGCTGCCAGGAGCGGACACGCCGTCCGCCCTCTTCTGCTGGCAGCTTCCGGACCGACCAGACGTTCTCCTTTCCTGCTCTCTTGGGCGGCAGCTCATTCAGTTTCGGCGTCTTCTCTAGGCCTGCCTTTCTTTACTACATTAAACAACAATGCTCTTATAAAAATGAGTAACACCTTCACCTCAACGGGTGCCTACTGCTTTAGTCGTGTGAAGTTAGCACCACTTTTTCGAGAAATATACAGTTCTTGTTCTTGTTAGATGTGCCATAGTTCCAGAGTTCTTTGCACAAAATATCAATAGTTCTGCAAAATGTAACGAAGAAAATAACAATACTCGAAAACATTTTCGTATCGGGAACATTCTTTGGCAATTTCCGCGTAATGTAAATAAGTGCAACGGTTCTGAGCACAACTCTGAACAGAATTCTACGAGTTCTATCGAAAATCCAAGTAACATTTTTTTGTGCAGTTAACACTTTACGAGATAATTGCAATTTAAGGAGAAAATCTTTTAACTTACTGTGAAGTTGGCACCCTTTTTTTCAGAAATGTGTATTTTTTTCAGAGTTCTTGATAGATATGGCATAGTTCTAGACTTCTTTGTACAAAATTTGAATAGTTCTGCAGAATTTGGCGAGGAAAACAATATTCGAAAAAATTTTCGTATCGAAAACATTCTTTGTCAATTTTCGCAAATTGTAAACAAATACAACAGTTCTGAGCACAGTTCTGAACAGAACTCCAAGAGTTCTATCGAAAACCCAAGTAACATTATTTTGTGCAGCTAATAGTTTACGACATAATTGCAATTTAAGGAGAGAATCTTTTCACTTACTGTGAAGTTGGCACCCTTTCTTTCAGAACTGTATTTTTTTCAGAGTTCTTGACGGGTATGCCATAGTTCAAGAGTTCATTGTACAAAATTTGAATAGTTCTGCAGAATTTAGCGAAGAAAACAACAATACTCGAAAAAATTTTCGTATCGAAAACATTTTTTGTCAATTTTCGCAAAAATTTAACTTGTACAATAGTTCTGAGGTCAGTTCTGAGAAGAACCCCAAGAGCTCTATCAAAAATCCTATTAACATTTTTCTATGGTGATAATAGTTTGTGATAAATTGATTTAATGTGGGACACACTTTCTGTACAGAAAATATAAATATATCCGTACAACAGTTTTGATGACAGTTCTGGACACCATGTGAAGAGTTCTATCGAAACCCTAGTAGAATTTTTTTGTGCAGGTAATAGTTTAAGAGGTAACTGCAACTTAATTAAGAACCCCAGAAGAGCTCCTACTGTGAAGCTGGCAACCTTTTTTCAGAAATATATATTTTTTTCGGAGTTCTTGATAGATAAGTCATAGTTCTAGAGTTCTCTGTACAAAATTTCAATAGTTCTGCAGAATTTTGCGAAGAAAACAACAATGTATAACATAGCCGATTCAGGAACCCTTTCCTTCTTATACAATTCTTACTGTTGCCACAATAAATCACTTGCGCATAGATTCCAACAGTACTGATCATTACAAAAATATAACAATCGACCAGCGGCGCATATTTCTTGCAGCGTTGTTCAAAGCATTTGGCTTATCCTCTGTGAAAATACCACACTTAACGCTATTGTAAAATTTACGCTGGATGGCTTCCGTTTATCTACAGTGTCAGCATCTATCGAATTATCTTCATGCAAACGTGATGCCAGGATCACACACTTCCCCTTTTTAGGTACGGAGGAAACTAGAGTTCAGTCTTGTGGAAGCCAAAAAGGAAATGAGGGCAGCCCTTCTTTTACTGATAGCAAACTCTAGAGAAATCTCTCGCTTGTTTTTCTTCATCGTGCCAACAAAAGAAAAATTCTCCCTTCATAGCTCTATTATCATTCCAGTACAAGTAAACCAGTTGTCCGCTTTCACATTTCGACCTGACTGATATATGGGTTTACACAGTCACAGAACAATATCAAAATGTTTATTGCTCAGTTCGTAAATCATTCTGGTTGCAACACAGCGTATATTTCCAAATTGTACAGGTAAAATACTTAAGAATCCACACTTAAGAATCAATACTCGTTTGTTATGATAGGTACATATTGGCGAAAACTGTACCTTCCACAGAATCCTTCCAGCTTCTTGTCTACTGTAACATTTTCTCCAAGGGTGTAAGATTTTTGGTAGTTGCGTCCAAACACAGTAAATATTTCCCGAATTGCTGTTAGCTTATCTAATTATCTCCTTTCATCACGAATAGCGCGACTGTAAAATGTAAGGCACTCCACAAAAATTTGAAACGTTTTATGTTCATTTGCGAGGTGAAATTTTTCAATGCCATCACCATCAGTTCCACACAGAGCTCCCAGGCTTTATCTGTTACTTTTGTTAACAACATTTAAAAGCAAGAGACTGATGAAGGCTTTCAATTCAATAACATCTATTGATTTTACCCCTCTCTCACGCTGAAATGAAGCTTTAATGCTCTCAAAATTCTGATTGGAATACAAAACTACAGTAGACAAATATCGTCATCTATGAGGTAATGACAGCATCAGAAAGGCTGCTTTGGCTGCACCTATTGGTCCAGGTAAATTTCGAATAATGTTATCCTCTTCGAACAATATGCTTTGGATTTTTTCAACATGATCTAGTACTTCCCACTTAAAATAATAAAATTCCTATAAAATAACGCAACCAGGCACAGTGTATTAATGTGATATTTGACGTTCAGACAGCGGACACTGACGATTAAACAGTTCAAACAGAATTTAAGTGCAGTTTACATTCTGGATTAGCTTTGTACTACTTACTACGTTGATAAACAAATAAATTAATTGCTGAAATGAAATACGAAAGGGCACAGTGGATAAAAACGAGCAATCGGCTCATATCTCATCAAGAGAGCATTAGCGTCGATACTGAATCATACAACAATTAAAGGCATACAGCGAAAGGAAGCTATAACGAGAAGACGCCAGTGCTGCCAATTGTTGTCAAGTAATTTACAGAATCACAGAACAATGAAGAGCAAACGGAGAAGGGAAGCTGTAAACGAAGCAGCGCCAATACTGCAAATTGTTGGAAAGTAATTTTCAGAAAATTTCGACATGTGTCAATCTGAACAGCTGCGCCCGATGGAAGGATAATGAAAACTATGATACGTCCCTGAGACCTCTCAAGACCAAAAAATAATAAACAAAGCACAGCAACAATGCAAAAGTCGTGGCACTACATCTGGAAACAATGAACACGTGAAATGCGTCTTTTGAGTAATCGGCAAGTGACGTCAGTGTAGTAGTTACAATAGAGGTAGCATCAAAGCTTCTCGCGGTAGCATCAAAGCTAATGACAACAACAGCTGCACTTTTTGGGTGGCGCGCGCCTCGTCGTTTGAAGCCGCCCGCCAGCGCTGCATTTCGCTCCTTGATCTGCCCCTGATGACCAAACCTAACAGTACTGCTCACTCTCATGCGAATAATCATAATGCTCGTTCAGTCAGAGCTCTTGTGCAGTCGGTGCCTGTTGTGCAGTCAGTGCTGTTGTGTAAGTGATATTTATGAACCGTAATACCCATAAAAATGTACAATCTACCAGAACTGAAACGTCTTCTCAGCATGGAGGAATTTAAAGTAATCGATGATAGAGGCATTCAATTCACTCCGTCTCATCCGGTCTTCCAAAAACTGTCCGATGCCATGGCCGACATCGGCTCGAAAATGTCTTCAAAACATATTTACACAACAATTAAAGAAGATCGTCATGATCTGCTTACTTTTGTTAGAAACATTTTCAGGCCGGAATGTTTCGTTGAAGAAAAAGACGACGACAGCAAAGATGAGTCGTGGAATGTTTTTGGTTCTTCGTGCAACAAGGACATAACAAAGCAATTCGACTTACTACTGTCAGCAGAGAAATGGTCTACCATAAAACCAACAAGGAGGAAACTTGGAAAGCCTTCAAGACTGGAAATAGGGAAATGGATCGATTTGATGGCTGATAAGATTTATGAACATCACAAAATTCCATGTGCGTTTTCTTTCAAATACGCGAAAGTGTGTGAAAGTTCAAGTTCAAAGTACTTCTTGAAGATCAAAGGAAGATGTACAGAATGCGGAGCCACTTTCGAAGGCATTGCTCTGAAGAAGCCAAAAAAGGACAACGATATTATTCTAAACTGCAGACTTTCAAACTTTTAAGACGATAGTATTCACCTGAAAAGAAGACAACTTCGTCGCACGAGAAGACAACAGGTAGCTGCTAAATTGGTTGATAACAGGATGCCTGCAGCTCTTTGGCGAAATTATGAAGCGAAAAATATGTCTTTCGGAGACATGATTCCTCCAAATTTACCAAATGCTGATGTCTTGAGAAAGGCTAAAGAAGAGGAAAGGGACAAACGATTTGGTATAACAACTAGTAAGCCTGTTGAAAACCTGCAAATTGCAAAACATACAACCCATCGGGACGAAATTCACGCAATCGGATTGGACCCATTCTTCTGTATATATTGGCTGAAAGATCAAAGTCAGTTGCACAAATATTGACATCAAATCAATAGCAGTGTATACGATTCAGTAGATGCTACAGGTGGCGTTGCATTTCGAGTTATTTCACGATTTGGGGATCTGTCAAGCAGGGCTGACTGTGTGGAAATTAAGTCGAAGTACATATACCTGTATCAGTGCATGTGCATCCGCAAAGTAAACGTCACTAGTAAAGATCCAAATATCGTCAATCGATCATCAATCAGTTGCCCAACTTATCAAATGATATCCTTTAGGCATGACGCATCATTCTTGCCATTTTTCTTTATGGAAATCGTCAGATCTGGAGCTCCCAGACCAAAAATCATGGTAACTGATTTTGGCAAGGCTTTGTTGGTTGCCATTTCTGGAGCAATAGCCAATTGCTCGGACTTAACAGATTATTTGAATAGGTGTTATAGTCATATTGTTTTGCATGAAAGAGTAATTCTACCCTCGTGTTGTTTGAGAATAGATTTAAACCATTTTATGGTCATGATTTCGAGGTGGAAATGCTTCTCGAGAGGTAAATCACAAGTCAAACAACTTTATCTTCGAGTTTTGGCCCATATTTACATGATGACAGATTTTCGTGAAATTGAAAGTGCTTTGCGCTCACTTTTGGTTGTTGCATTGAGTGAACATCTTGGTATTGATGAGTGCGGTCAAGAATATTCATCAATGGAACATCAGCGCCACCTTGATAACATTATCAGAGGTGGTCCACGTCATTCATATATTGACGAAAACAAAGATGACGACAAGAAAACTGATGATGTTGAAAACAATTATGACTGTCTTTTGGAATCAGCTTTGAACTCTAAGGAATCTACTGCAAACACGTGGATTGATAGAGCAAAACGTATCTACAATGAAGCTGAAGTCATTGCGAATCAGACTAAGGATGACAATCTCTTTGATGTGAATCCGTACAACACTCCTAATGCTGCAGAGATGCTGAAAGAGTTGATGTACTATATACCAGTGTGGACAGCTGTGATGTATCCTTCTTTCCATATTCCTTTATCTATTCGTTCGACAGCAGCGACTGAAGGACAATTTTCAAAATTAAAGACAATGGGGTTTGACAAGCTGCCTTTATGAGTAGACAAATTCATTTTTCAACATTTGAAGTGGCTGCGTGAGGAAACAAAACTGTTAGCGCTACTTATGATGGAAAAAAAAGATTCAGAGATAGCTGTGAAGCACAAACCAACTGAAGCATTGTTGCCTTATCATGAAGAAGAAGACTGGAGAGGAAAAGGTAAGAAGCTGAAGATAACAAACCCCAAAAGCAATCATATCCTTGATAATTCTGAGAGCACACTGAACAATACCTTACGAAGTGAGACCCAGCTCGATGATGCCAATGAGACAGAGTTAAACAAAATTTTTAATAGTTTTGAATACAGATTTTCTCCTACTTCGAGCTCACTTGTTATGAATGCGGAGAACAACAGTCTCTCAGTCAAAAGTGATAGTGTGTGTTTTCAGCGCTCTTCAGATGATAATTTACTGCCGAATTTGGACTCCAAAGAGATGTGTCATTCCACATTCATGCTTCACCAGGGATGTCACTGAAATTTCATCCTGTGGTTCGAAAACAGAAGAAAACCGAGAGACCTGTAAGAATAAAATGGAGAAGCGTGCAATGCTGAAAAAGCTTCAAAATGAAATCATTGCAACATCGAGCATGCAAACTAAGAGCAAGAAAAACCACTTAGATGATTGCCCAAACTGGAATTCGACTAAGAAATTCATTGACATTCATTTGCCACTTTTCCCAAATGGGTCCTCAAGCAAATTCAAATTTGCTTCGTACAGCTTGAAGGGAACGTGCGGTTTCGATTCTTTGATAACCTTATTCATGCAAGCAATATCACTCAGTGATGATTTCAAAAGTACCATTCAAATGGTGAGCCATCCATTTTTGGATCTGGCTTTGGATGTTTTGGACAAAAAAATTATAAACTCCCAGCATTTTAAGCAGAGATTTGATATTTTATATGTGATACCGTTCCTAAAAAAGGAGTAATCTCTCGAAAAATATTATCTCTGAATGCAGAGTCGAATGTTAGGGAATTATACGAGACGATATTAAAAGATAACCCGATTTGCAACAAAAAGATATCGTGTCTGACGTGCGTAAATTCACGCTATGTGAAACTACATTATATTTCCGTTGATACGTATGTGCAATTTCAGACTTGGTTATAATTTCATGCAAGAGGCTGTAGATGCAACAAATGGAGGTCTAAAGACTATCATAAAATGCAAGAAATGTAAACGAGAAGCAGTCGAAGAAAAGAAATTCTGATGCTACTTGATGATGGATACTAGTATAATAACTTGTCCACTAACTGAAGATCAGTTATCAGTTTCCTCCGAATCAAAGGAAGAAATGTGTATTGCAAACGATCACGAAAGAAATCGTAGTCGACAATGAAGAGTACACTCTCGTTGGTGCCATTCATTACAATAGCTCCATCAAACACTACACGGCATATGTCTTCGATGGAACCTACTGGAAGCATTACGATGACCTGTATAAAGATGTACAGAGAGTTTCAAAGGAAACGATAGTTTCTCCACACCTGTTCACGTATGTCAAGATAGGAAAATTTTCAAATGGCAGCTACAAGACCGGCGAGACGAAACAAGTAGTTCCTACATAGGAACTTTGCTTTGTAAGGTAAGAAATTGCTAAAAGTTGATATCTAAATATTACAAATACAGCTCTTATGTTAGTTCTTCGTATCTTTGTTTCTGCAACCACAGCCCTCCTGTTTTAGTTAGTAGAATAAGAGCATTTTATGCCCTAAATTTCACGTATATATTTTTTGTACTTATTTTTCATAGTTGTTTCACACCTCATAAATTCTATGCTTATTTATTACTGAATTCCCTACATATGTATTTCCTTCTGGGTTTTAGTGTATCCTGAAGAAGAGCTGTTAAGGGGACCTGTACATCACGGCCTGTAGTTTTTAATAATGCAAGACTGTCAATAGATTCAGGAATGAAACTTTTATCAAAGAACTGGTATATTGTGAGCTCTAGGTGAAATACATTGTAAATCTGGGGAATACATTGTGCAGTGAATATTGATGTTTTTCTTACATACTGAATTACACGTAATTGTTATTTTAGGTTCAATGTACTTACACGCTATTCCAAATAAAAGATAAGAAACAAATTTTATTCTTTGAATTATTACCTTGGTGAAACAGCAAACCAGTAATATTTTTCAGTTTCATGTTTTGATTATTTTAAAAACAATGTATTTTAAGAGAAAATTTTTTTCTCCTAATAATTTATGAACATAATATGACATACTGCAGCTTAAAATATTTAATCCATTGTTGAATAATATGGTTCAGTGTGTAGGCAAGCACTATATTATTATTCATCCATAGCTTTGTTTATGTAGCTTTAATAGTGGATGAGATACCGGTAACAGTATCTCTGTATGCAAACACGTTGATTGCAGAAAATTGAAACTAAAGATTCGTATGTCATTTTTTTCTCAATGACGACATTGCAAACCATTCCTGCTCCATAATCCTGTTGATACCTTTCATGTCCTCTTCATTTTCTTTAGTTTTGCTTCTTTTCTTTGTTATTCTGGCCTCCTTTTTCATGCTTTTAGCAGCTTTTTCAGTTTCTGTGACATGTTGCCTGTCCGCCCATACCAGCACAATTTTCATGTTGTTCATAGCTTTGATGCCTGTTCTGCTCATTGTTTTTAATCTTTACTCCATCAGGCTGGCCGGAGTGGCCGAGCGGTTCTGGGTGCTACGGTGTGGAACCGCGCGACCGCTCCGGACGCAGGTTCGAATCCTGCCTCAGGCATGGATGTGTGTGATGTCCTTAGGTTAGTTAGGTTTAAGTAATTCTAAGTTATAGTGGACTGATGACCTCAGAAGTTAAGTGCCACAGTGCTCAGAGCCATTTGAACCATTTTTACTTCGCCATTAAACCGTATTGCAACTGTTGAAACGCATTCTGATTCTTGCACATACGACAGTCGACAGGTTCTTCAAAGGTATTACATAAACGAGGTTCTACAGAAACTCCGGCGCCCAAATAAAATGTTCAAATGTGTGTGAAATCTTATGGGACTTAACTGCTAAGGTCATCAGTCCCTAAGCTTACACACTACTTAACCTAAATTATCCTAAGGACAAACACACACACCCATGCCCGAGGGAGGACTCGAACCTCCGCCAGGACCAGCCGCACAGCCCATGGCTGCTGCACGTAGACCGCTCGGCTAATCCGGCGCAGCACGCCAAATTAAACAAAATTACATTTAAGCACGAGATTTACGAGGTACTGTACATGAAGTGTAAATTTTTAGAATCAGGAAGAGCCAGATGAATTTTATTACGTAAAACAGTAATTGTTGTGAGCTCTCATGACACCCAGGACCCACTAACAGCTAAAAATATGCCCAGGACCCTCATGGATGAAAGTTATGTGCCAACATCACTAGGCGCTAGGATACATAAAAACATGTGTTGTGTGCAACGAATAAATTTGAAATTACTGTCGTTAATATTGTTGCAAACATTTGTTCTAGTTAGAAAGGAAGCGTGGAAGTTTGATGAGTTACACTACAGCGAGAGTCAAAAGTCTTTACAATGTATGGAAATGTAAGTATATTTAAATGAATATATTGTACAAACGAACTAAGTAGTACGTTTAAATTCTAAATCAATACATGACTGATAGAAATGTTATTATGTTGAGGGGATACAGTATTAACGTTAATAAGGAGTTCGAAATTTGTAAACAAGAACCTCGTTTATTTGGTCCTCAGTAATCCGGATTTCCGGTTTATCCGGATTCATATTTTGTGTCCCTTGGTATTTTTCTCTCTTTTTCTTATAACACGAAGATGTGTTGTCGGTGAGGTACATAGGCTGCTTATCACTAGGCCGGTAATTTAGTCTTGTACTGAGTGATAAGGAAATCAGAGTGTGTGAATGACATTGTTTCTAAGTTGCATAGTAACCACGCCAACAGCACTCCACCACAGCTCATTGTACCTCTGATGCGATTCTCGACAGGTGGGACACCATCTGGTTAGTGGTGCGTGTGAATGTATCTGCTCTCTCAGCCATCTGTTCGTTTAGCACTGACGAGCCTTCTCCCCTTGAATCATCTAAGCGTGCACATCCCACGCTTCCTCCTACAGTTACTACAGTCAGTCTTAAGAAGGTGTACTGGCATTTGTATAGTGCTGAACATTTAGACTTTTTGTATTTAGTAGAATATACATCCGGGTTTTCGGTTTTCGGTTTTCCAAAATAAAAGTGAGAATTTACGATCCTCCTCATAGCTGTACTTTCAGCAGTACCTCATCTCCTGCGTTCCCAATTTCGTAGAAGTTGTCCTACGGAAATTGCAGCAGTAGCACTCCTAGACAAAAGGATATTGTGACGATATTCCTTTGTCATAGCCTGGGGTTGGAGACCCGGTCTGGCACACAGTTTTTATCTGCCAGTAAGTTTCACATCGGCGCACACCCACTGCAGAGTGAACACACTATCTATTTCATAATCTACTGACACCATAAAAATGTTGTGAGGGTTTTTAAAACAACTCTTTCGGTGCTATCCAGAACTGTCAGCAAAAGGGTTGTGCCAATTTATTATAATGTAGACCAAGTGGGTCTCTCGAAAATTCTATTATCTCATTAACTGTTATCCCCACAAAAATGTTATTACAGTTTTCGGTAGAACTCTTAGGGTCCGATTAAGAAATGCCATCAGACCTTTTGTACGAATTTATTACTTTTACATGACAAAAGTGAGTCCCACATTAATTATCTCATATAATGTCATCGTCACAAATAATGTTATTATAATTTTTGGTAGTACTCTGTGGGTGCTATTCAGAACTGTCATCAGAACTATTCTACGAATTTTGCTATCGTAGAGAAAGTGAGTGTCAGATTAAAACAATTATTGTATAAACTATTATCGCCACAAAAATGTTCTTATCATTTTCAATACGACTCTTCGGATGCTATCCAGAACTGCCAACGGAACTGTTATACAAATTTATTTTTTCCAAACTGACAAATAATTTTTTACCATACCAAAATTTGGCCGAGTTATTGTTTTCTTCCCGAAATTCTGCAGAACTATTTGTGTTTTGAGCAGGGAAATCTAGAACTATTGCATATATATCAAGAACTACGAAAAAAATTTTTATTTCTCGTAAAACGGGTTCAAACTTCACGGGAAATGCTCATAAGCATTCCTTATTAAATGCAGTTACTACGTAAACCTGCACAGAATATGTTACTAGTATTTTCGATAGAACTCTTACAATACTATCTAGAGCTGTCATCAGAACATACGAATAGACATAATTTTTTGTAGAGTAAGTGGGCCCCACAATTAATCAATTACCTTACAAAGTACTATAACCACAAAAAATGTTCATCAAAACTGTTGTACGAATTTACTTTTTTCTGTGGAGACAGTGGGTCTAACATCAAAGCAGTTACCGCCACAAAAAGATGTTATTAGGATTTAAACTACATCGCCACAAAAAGATGTTATTCGGATTTTCGATAGAGCTCTTGGTGTTCTGTTCAGAACTGTTGTACGAATTTACTTTTTGCGAAAATTCACAAAGAATGTATCGATACCAAAACTTTTTCGAGTATTGTTGTTTTCTTCGCTAAATTCTACAGGACTATTCTAATTTTGTACAGATAACTCTAGAACTATGGCATTCCTATCAAGAACTGTGAAAAAATATACATTTCTGAAGAAAAGGAACTTCACAGTAAGTGAAGAGGTTTCCTCCTTAAACTGCAGTTATCTCGTAACCTATTAACTGCATAAAAAATTGTTATTAGGATATTCGATAGAACTATTGGAGTTCTGTTCAGAACTGCCCTCAGAACTGTTGTACGAAAATACTTTTTGAGAAGATTAATAAAGAATGTTTGCTACACGAAATTTTTTCGAGTGTTGTTGTTTTCTTCGTTAAATTCTGCAGAACTATTCAAATTTTCTACAAAGAACTCTAGAACTATGCCATATCTATCAAGAACTCTGAAAAAATGTATTTCTGAAAAAAGGGTGCCAACTTCACAGTAACTGAAAAGATTTTCTCATTAAAATGCATTTATCTCGTAAAATATTAGCTGTAGTAAAAAATGTTACTTGGATTTTCGAAAGAACTCTTGGAGCTCTGTTCAGAACTGTGCTCAGAACTCTTGTACTTATTTACATTTTGCGGAAATTGACAAAGAATGCTTTCGATACGAAAATTTTTTCGAGTATTGTGTTTTCTTCGCTAAATTCTGCAGAACTATTCAAATTTTGTACAAAGAACTCTAGAACTATGGTACATCTATCAATAACTGTGAAAAAATGTATATTTCTCGAAAAAGGGGTGCTAACTTCACACGACTTACTGCTTTCCCTTCCTCGCCAATTCTGAACCGTCAACATCTGGCGTCAGAAGTGGGATGGCTCACCATTAGGCCCGTCTTATTTATCTAATTGGAATCCAACCAGCCATACCTAATGAAGCTGCCAGTAATACCCCGCGTTTGACGCGCCAGATACGATGCGCGAAAACAAGCGCACGTATTTGTGGTTCGCCACGCAGCCTTCCACCGTTTCGCCGTTCTTTCCAATCAGCTGGCGCAACGAACGCCAGGTCGCTTGCTTGGCCAAGCGCTTTGCCGCGTCACGCAGCCAGCCGCAGCGCTGCCGCTTCCAGGCAGTCCGCTGCTACGCCACGCTTCAGGTAGGCGTCCTCCGCGCCGTTCCGATACAGCCCGGTGGCATGTTCCGGCCGGCTAGCTGAGGCACGTCACCCAGCCATCAACACCGCCGACATCGTCATCGCCGCTGTTTCCTGCCGCCGTCATCCAACGAGATGCAGCCGCTGACAACTCACCACCGCCGCAACTTCTGTAAGTTCATCGCTCCATTTCTCCTCGCCGCCGCCTCCTTGCTGCCAGCTACACTGTCATCTTGTCAGGTGTAAGCCTTTCTTTTCGTGCTCCAATTGCAAAGTTGTTAGCTTGCACTATGTGTCCTAACATTGTAACCATGCCTCAAATCTGTAGTACCGCCACTGGCGAAGGCAACTCCCCACCTACTGAAAAACCAGACCCGGTAGCCGCCCTTGAAGCAGAAATAGATAAGTTATTATTACGAAAGATAGAATTGACAGAAGAATGCCAAAAATTGGCTCGAACCCAGTCTGTAATCCAAGGGCCACAGAAACACACCCTGCTGCGCCGCAAATGACGGCTGCAAGGGCCACCAATAGCAGAGTACCCCAGCCATACAGCCGGCCGGAGTGGTCGAGCGGTTCTAGGCGCTACAGTCTGGAACCGCGCGACTGCTACGTTCGCAGGTTCGAATCCTGCCCCGGGCATGGATGTATGTGATGTCCTTAGGTGAATTAGGTTTAAGTAGTTCTAAGTTCTAGGGGACTGATGACCTCAGAAGTTAAGTTGCATAGTGCTCAGAGCCATTTGAACCAACCCAGCCATACACTGCTACTTTGGCTAACAGTTTCCTGCAGGCAACTTTATCCCGACGTTTTCCGGGAAACTCAACGAACAAATAAATTCCTTTTTACAAACTGTCAGAGATGTCCCTTTAGTCAGCCATAGTGCCAGTAGTGTCAGTGTCGTCCTAACCGCCGTCTGCTTCACGTCTGCTGTGCAGCGAGCTACCTTAATTTGAGTATTAACTGTCTTTTTCTTACTTGTCATTTCGTCTTCTGTGTGTTTTTGCTTTTGGGAAGCTTTAAATGTCGAGTGCTATTAATAGTGTTCCATAGATTTCGTGTTTGTTTTGAATGCACTCAGAGAGAGTCCCTTTAGTCAGCCATAGTGCTAGTAGTGCTAGTGTTTGTTTTCAATACAGTCCAGAGACAGGTAGTGCTATTTTCATTGTTTTCTACAAGAAGTGGCTGGCAATCACAGTTTAGTCAATAATTAGCCGCCTTTAGTGAATTAGCAGTGAAGTTAAAAGGTGATTAACTCTCTTCAGTAAATTGATTCCTTAGGACGGATAGGATGTGTGACTGCTGTGTACGGTCGCAGGAGGAGCTGGCCACTGTTCGCGAACAGCTGAACGTGTTGATGGCCGCCGTCAGCCGTCTTCAGGCTGCTGCCTCGGAGTGTAGCGGCAGTGAGGATTCTGGTGCGTCGCAAGGTACACCCGAGGTGGTTACATGCTTCACCCACAGTCCCTGCTGTCCAGACATCTTCGCGGTTACCGGGCGCGGTTGGGCCATCCTCTCCCCAAGGGGAGTGGCGGGTTCAGCGGCGTTCGCGGCGCACGAGGCGGAGGGTAAATGTGGAGGCTGGCCGTGTGGCATCGCCCGCTCTGCCTGTGAGTGGACATGTGGCTGCTCCTTCAGCAAGGTCCGAGCAGGCACACGGGGGGAGGGGTTTATTAGTTATTGGGAGCTCCAACGTTAGGTGGGTGATGGAGCCCCTTAGGGAAATAGCGGAAAGGTCGGGGAAGAAGGCCACTGTTCACTCTGTTTGCTTGCCGGGGGTCTCATCCGAGATGTGGAGGAGGCCCTACCGGCGGCGATAGAGAGCACTGGGTGCACCCGATTGCAAATTGTTGCCCATGTTGGCACCAATGACTCCTGCCTTCTGCGTTCAGAGGTCATCCTCAGTTCGTACAGGCGGTTGGCGGAATTGGTGAAGACGGAAAGCCTCGCTCGCGGGGTGGAATCAGAGCTAACTATTTGTAGTATCGTTCCCAGAACCGATCGCGGTCCTCTGGTTTGGAGCCGAGTGGAAGGCTTAAACCAGAGGCTCAGACGATTCTGCGGAGATCTGGGGTGCAAATTTCTCGACCTCCGCTATCGGGTGGAGAAATGTAGGGTTCCCCTGAATAGGTCAGGCGTGCCCTACACGCCGGAAGCGGCTACAAGGGTAGCGGAGTACGTGTAGAGTGCACATGGGGGTTTTTTAGGTTAGAGAATTCCCTCCCTAGGCCCGACAAGACGCCTCCTGAGACGCGGCAAGGTAGGAGTAGGCAAAATGCAACAGGGAATAACAATATTAATGTGCTAATAGTAAACTGCAGGAGCGTCTATAGGAAGGTCCCAGAACTGCTCTCATTAATAAACGGTCACAACGCCCATATAGTACTAGGGACAGAAAGTTGGCTGAAACCAGACGTAAACTGTAATGAAATCCTAAACACAGATTGGAATATATACCGCAGAGACAGACTGGACAGTGAAGGGGGAGGCGTGTTTATGGCGATAAGAAGTGCAATAGTATCGAAGGAAATTGACGTAGATCCGAAATGTGAAATGATTTGGGTGAAGGTCACGGTTAAAGCAGGCTCAGACATGGTAATTGGATGTCATTATAGGCCCCCTGGCTCAGCAGCTGTTGTGGCTGAGCACCTGAAGGACAATTTAGAAAATATTTCGAGTAGATTTCCCCACCATGTTATAGTTCTGGGTGGAGATTTTAATTTGCCGGATATAGACTGCGACACTCAAACGTTCATAAAGGGTGGCAGGGACAAAGAATCCAGTGACATTTTTTTAAGTGCTTTATCTGAAAACTACCTTGAGCAGTTAAACAGAGAACCGACTCGTGGCGATAACATATTAGACCCTCTGGTGACAAACAGACCCGAACTATTTGAAACAGTTAACGCAGAACAGGGAATCAGCGATCATAAAGCGGTTACGGCATCGATGATTTCAGCCGTAAATAGAAATATTGAAAAAGGTAGGGAGATTTTTCTGTTTAGCAAAACAGACAAAAAGCAGATTTCAGAGTACCTGACGGCTCAACACAAAAGTTTTGTCTCAAGTACAGACAGTGTTGAGGATCAGTGGACAAAGTTCAAAACCATCGTACAATATGCGTTAGATGAGTATGTGCCAAGCAAGATCGTAAGAGGTGGAAAAGAACCACCGTGGTACAACAACCGAGTTAGAAAACGGCTGCGGAAGCAAAGGGAACTTCACAGCAAACATAAACATAGCCAAAGCCTTGCAGACAAACAAAAATTACGCGAAGCGAAATGTAGTGTGAGGAGGGCTATGCGAGAGGCGTTCAATGAATTCGAAAGGAAAGTTCTATGTACTGACTTGGCAGAAAATCCTAAGAAATTTTGGTCTTACGTCAAAGCGGTAGGTGGATCAAAACAAACTGTCCAGACACTCTGTGACCAAAATGGTACTCAAACAGAGGATGACAGACTAAAGGCCGAAATACTAAATGTCTTTTTCCAAAGCTGTTTCACAGAGGAAGACTGGACTGCAGTTCCATCTCTAGATTGTCGCACAGATGACAAAATGGTAGATATCGAAATAGACGACAGAGGGATAGAGAAACAATTAAAATCGCTCAAAAGAAGAAAGGCCGCTGGACCTGATGGGATACCAGTTCGATTTTACACAGAGTACGCGAAGGAACTTGCCCCCCTTCTTGCAGCGGTGTACCGTAGGTCTCTAGAAGAGCGTAGCGTTCCAAAGGATTAGAAAAGGGCACAGGTCATCTCGTTTTCAAGAAGGGACGTCGTATAGACGTGCAAAACTATAGACCTATATCACTAACGTCGATCAGTTGTAGAGTTTTGGAACACGTATTATGTTCGAGTATAATGACTTTTCTGGAGACTAGAAATCTACTCTGTAGGAATCAGCATGGGTTTCGAAAAAGACGGTCATGTGAAACCCAGCTCGCGCTATTCGTCCACGAGACTCAGAGGGCCATAGACACGGGTTCACAGGTAGATGCTGTGTTTCTTGACTTCCGCAAGGCGTTCGATACGGTTCCCCACTGTCGTTTAATGAAGAAAGTAAGAGCATATGGACTATCAGACCAATTGTGTGATTGGATTGAGGAGTTCCTGGATAGCAGATCGCAGCATGCCATTCTCAATGGAGAGAAGTCTTCCGAAGTAATAGTGATTTCAGGTGTGCCGCAGTGGAGTGTCATGGGACCGTTGCTGTTCACAATATACATAAATGACCTTGTGGATGACATCGGAAGTTCACTGAGGCTTTTTGCGGATGATGCTGTGGTGTATCGAGAGGTTGTAACAATGGAAAATTGTACTGAAATGCAGGAGGATCTGCAGCGAATTGACGCATGGTGCAGGGAATGGCAATTGAATCTCAATGTAGACAAGTGTAATGTGCTGCGAATACATAGGAAGATAGATCCCTTATCATTTAGCTACAAAATAGCAGGTCAGCAACTGGAAGCAGTTAATTCCATAAATTATCTAGGAGTACGCATTAGGAGTGATTTAAAATGGAATGATCATATAAAGTTGATCGTCGGTAAAGCAGATGCCAGACTGAGATTCATTGGAAGAATCCTAAGGAAATGCAGTCCGAAAACAAAGGAAAGAGGGTACAGTACGCTTGTTCGCCCACTGCTTGAATACTGCTCAGCAGTGTGGGATCCGTACCAGATAGGGTTGATAGAAGAGATAGAGAAGATCCAACGGAGAGCAGCGCGCTTCGTTACAGGATCATTTAGTAATCGCGAAAGCGTTACGGAGATGATAGATAAACTCCAGTGGAAGACTCTGCAGGAGAGACGCTCAGTAGCTCGGTACGGGCTTTTGTTAAAGCTTCGAGAACATACCTTCACCGAAGAGTCAAGCAGTATATTGCTCCCTCCTACGTATATCTCGCGAAGAGACCATGAGGATAAAATCAGAGAGATTAGAGCCCACACAGAAGCATACCGACAGTCCTTCTTTCCACGAACAATACGAGACTGGAATAGAAGGGAGAACCGATAGAGGTACTCAGGGTACCCTCCGGCACACACCGTCAGGTGGCTTGCGGAGTATGGATGTAGATGTAGATGTATGCCGCGCTTGCGCTTGGCCAGACGATTTCGTATTAAATGTACTCTGCCCTAAATTGTCGAGTGACGCCCGTACATACATCGAATCAGTTCACACCCTTAGGGACACACCTCTTCTGCCAAGTTAGTGGCCGGATAGAAAGAAAGATATTCGGACAGGCGTGATGCCCGCTAGTACAGGGACAAGTTGTCCACCCTCCACCAGAAGCAAGGGGAGAATGTAGAGGCATTTGCTGACCAAATCCGAGCTGTGGCTTGAAGCACTTACACGCTGGGTTCCCGCCTGGAACGAGGTGTTAATCGAGCAAGCGGAAGCCCGCTCCATTGACATGTTTATGCTTGGAATCGACTCGTAAGTTGGAGGAGAGCATTACCCCCTAACAACTCCCCAACCCCCCCCCCCCCCCCCCCCCCGTCATTGGATGATACCACACGACTGGCGATGATGTGAGAGGACATAGCACATTTTGTTACCAGTTCGGCGAGCTCGGACGAACAGCCGTGTCCAATTTTTAAATACGAGCAGGCATGCCAACGCTGCCGAAAGGCAGGCCATGCTGCCGTGCAGTGCCGTGCAACTTATTTTTCTCAGTGTGGAACCACAGGACATATGAGTAAAAACTGCCCGCAGAACCCGGGAAATGGAAGCCCCTCGTACAACCAGCAAAAGGAACAATTCTCCAACAATCCACTACGACCCCAAAGACAGCCGGGAAACGGTCGAGGGGCCAGTCCCGGTGCCATACCGCGCCCCCTGTAAAATTTACGCACCCAGTACGCCACGGTGTCGTAAATGAGGCGGCTAGCATCCTCCTCAACGTTAAAGTTCGAGGGAAGAAGGTAAGAGTGCTTATAGATACAGGAACACAAACCAGCGTATTATTCGTAGGACATGGGGATAGACAAGAGTTACAACCACACCGTTACCATATTAGCGGTATGAGTGACGAGATAATCATACCCACTGGGTATTGCCAAGTTAAGTTGAAAATCGAAGCCAGCCACTACTCTTTTGACACCGATGTAATTCGAAAACGAAGGCAAGATTTTTATGTCATCCTGGGATGTGAGTTCCTCCACCACTATCAGAGTGTAGTGGATAACAGAACGAAAACTGTCCGTCTCGGTGAGGAAACCCACCGTTTCAGTGGCCCCCACGTCGTTCCGTCTCAAGGTGCTTGTGAAACGCGGCCGCCCACAGGTTCCTTCTGCGCCAACGTGGGCGTTACATTCAACTAACTCTGTTAGAATCAGCAAACTGCCGAGAATAGCCGTATTGGTGGATCCTCTGGTACCGAGTGCTGCGGGTTTCGAATCTGTGCCAGGCAGCATGGACCTCGATTACCACCACGGGTCTCCGCAGCTGTCGCGCTTTAAGCCGAGCATGCGCGCGCTCCTGGACGCATACAGTGCAAGGGCGCCACTGTGGAGCGCATGGTCCCAGCGGCCAATAGCGAGGTACACTATCATGTATTTAAGCGCCTGCCTCTCACTCAGTGAGGCACTTGGTGGACACGCTGAAGCCCCCACTCTTTTCATCCCGCCCCCTCCCTCGCTGCACCTTGCTCTCCCCTCCTTTTCCATCCTCTCCAGCCTCTCCCTCGGCAGGTCCCACCTGGCAGTTTTATTCTTCATCGTGTGTGCTCCAAGTGGGTTTAAAGTGTGTCGTTCTGAAGTGATTTTAATACTGTGGCCAACTTTTAACCTGTGCATGTGACTTCAGTGACTTTTTTGTGTTCTAAAAATCGCCCACTATATCGACTTTTTGATTTTCCCCCCATGAATGTCTCCATGTCAGTGTATTTTTACCTCCATTATCTCAAAATTACTCTGTTTCATGTCCCCCTTTTTTATCATCTTTACTTCCATTCTTTCCCATTACTCTGTTTTATGTCCCCCTTTTTTATCGTCTTTATATGTAACATTTTCTTCTTGTATTAGCTGTGATGTCACTCGGCTGAAGAGCGGTGGATTGTACCACTGACAGCCCTCCCCTGCCAATATGAGGCAGGGGAATGAAACCACAATAAAGAAAAGGAAATCGCTGAGGCCATCTGATATTTGCGTGAATCTCTCGATATCTCGCTTTCAGACATCATATTTACTTTGCTTGTTTCCATGTACTGGTGGACGTTGTTGATTTCGTGATTCCATTTGAATAGAGTAGGGCCTCGGACTGCATTAATGTAAACAGTCAAATTTGTAGAGCTCCCTCCCCCCCCCCCCCCCTCAAACACCATTCGTTTTCTGATTTGTGTTTGTCAGTATTGTGTAGAACAAAGTTCCCCAAGTTTTAAAATAGCAAATTCTATGACGTATTTCACAGAGTCAGAGCCTCTCATTAATGACATATGGAGATAGATTGTGGTTAATGGTCTATATGTATGCCATTAGACAAACAGCAGATAACTTGTTAAATACCACTCATCGACTGTTCTGTAAGTTATTCGTTAACTGACATCACATGGAAGCAACTAGCACAGAGCAGTGATACTAGGGGCACCGTATTCAATGTTGACAGAACTGACAGAGGCACTGGATACAAATGTGGGAGACACATTACCGGAATGATTGCTTGAATACAACGAGTGGAACCTACTATAATGGAGTAACTGTAAACTGTTATCGTTGTTATTCACCGTCTATCACCCACTTCTGTTTTACTGTAAACGATTTGACTGTAGCACGAAGATGGGGTTGCAGCTGAGTAAGTGACCAACAGCCTGATACTGCTGACTTTGTGTTCTCAGACCATGTCATTCTATTTAAAATACACCACAAAGTTCGTGTAGATGGCTATATATCTCTTTAGTAAGCCTACCGGCTTCCATCACAATACCAGCATATAGTACTGATGATGTGAATATTATTTCCTAATACGAAATTCCAAAGACGTTCTGTAGCTCATGATCTCAATGTTGCTGTATATGATTCAGAAATGCACAATTAGCACTGCTTTATAGAGGTATGACACATCATAAAGTAATTGTGTGATAACTTGCTTACAAAGACACTTATTGTACTTTAAAACAGACGCTTATTATGATATAAACAGTGACATTTAAGCTCTGCAAAGGGACGAAAACTATTTGCCAATACTTTCTTAATCACAACGAAAAAATTAATCCAACTGTAGATGCTACAGGCTATCAATACACAAGACAGGAGGAACTGGAGACTCCACATTTAACACAAATAGAAACGTGTCCACATCGAAGGAATATTTCACCCATCTTGTCCTGCAAGCAATTTTGAAATAGACGAGCCCCACAGCGACGTGCTGTTCAGACGACACTGCTTTGTTTGGGATATTTGCCTCAAGTTTAATATTTGACACATTATTTGCTGTAATTAGCGCCTTTTTTATCAAGCAGATAGTGTCCACAAAGTCAGCGCCATTTAGACAAATAACAAATATAAATTAGAAGAACCATAGAGTGTGTGCTGTCCACAAATCCTCTCCTTCATGCCAATGCTGCTAAGAACCACCACAATTAAATCACACAATTTCGTCACCATTATCGTTTTGAAAGTACCCCACGTCACCAAGTTCATGTGTTCGCTGCTTAGTGGCAAGCCGCCACACACTGAATGAAGCCAATTTAGGCTCGTGCTTGTTGTTCAAATGGTTCAAATGGCTCTGAGCACTATGGGACTTAACTTCTGTTGTCATCAGTCCCCTAGAACTTAGAACTACTTAAACCTAACTAACCTAAGAATATCACACACATCCACGCCCGAGGCAGGATTCGAACCTGCGACCGTAGCAGTCCCGCGGTTCCGGACTGCGCGCCTAGAACCACTAGATCACCGCGGCCGGCTCGTGCTTGTTGTATTTAGACCATGGTCGTCTTGGCACGATTTCAGCTGAACTGTATTGAGGCATTGGTTCTGAAACGAATTTGGAAGTGTTTCCATTCCGTAAAAGTCAATCTCATAGAAGGGTACAAAGAAACTGGTACAGACATGCATATACAAATAAAGAGATATGTAAAAAGGCAGAATACGACGCTGCTGTCGACATCGCCTATATAAGACAACAAGTGCGTGGCGCAGTTGTTAGGTCGGTTACTGCTGCTACAATGGCAGGTTATCAAGACTTAAGTAACTCTGAACGTATTGTTATAGTTGGCGCACGAGCGATAAGACACAGCATCTCCGAGGTAGCGATGAAGTGGGGATTTTCCCGTACGACTATTTCACGAGTGTAATGGAGAGCTGCATCAAATCAGTCTCAGGACTGAAGACCACAACAACAACAATCGTGAATATCAGGAATCCGGCAAAACATCAAATCTCCGACCTCAGTGCGGTGGAAAAATATCCTGCAAGATCGTTCAACGTGACAGAAGTGCAACACTTCCGCCAATGGCTTCAGATCTCAGTGCTGGACCATCAACAAGTATCAGCGTGCGAACCATTCAAAGAAACATCGTCGATATTGGCTTTCGGAGCTGAAGGCCTATTCGTGTACCATTGATGACTGCACGACACAAAGCTTTACGCCTCACCTAGGCCCCTCAACACCGACATTGGACTGTTGATGACGGGAAACATGTTGTCCGGTCGGACGAGTCTCGTTTCAAATTGTGTGGAGCAGATGGACGTGTACGGATGTGATAGAACCTCATGCATCCATAGACCTTGCGTGTCAGCGGGGGCTGTTAAAGCTGGTGGAGGCTCTGTAATGATGTGGGACATGTGCAGTTGGAGTGATAGGGGACCCCTGATACGTCTAAATACGACTCTGACAGATGACACGTACGTAATCATCCTGTCTCACCTGCACCCAGTCATATCGATTGTGAGTTCCAACGAACTTGGGCATTTCCAGCAGGACAATGCGACACTCTACCTGTTCAGAATTACTACAGAGTGGCTCCATGAACACTATTCTGAGTTTACACACTTCCGCTGGCCACCAAATTGCCCCGAAATAAACATTATTGAACATATTTGGGATGCTTTGCAACTTGCTGTTCAGAAGAAATCTCCACTCCCTCGTAGTCTTACGAATTTATGGACAGCCCTGCAGGGTTCATGATGTCAGTTCCCTCCAGCACTACTCAGACATTAGTCCAGTCGATGCCACTTCGTGTTGCGGCACTTCTGTGTGCTGGCGGGTGTCATAGACGATGTTAGATGGGGGTACCAGTGTCTTAGGCTCTTCAGTAGTATATAGTGTCCCATTTATTTTAACCACCTTAAATAACGGTTTGTCCAGATGCAAATTACAAAATGTTTCAAGCAAATGTTCTTTTGCCGTCAGGGGGACATCAATAAGCACGATTGCCTTCGTTCTAGCTTTGTTTTTTACAAAGATATGAACAGCGGTATGAATTTTTTAAATGGCATTCTGTATTTTTTATTCGGTAATTCATTTCCTCTCCTAAAGACCTATTCAAAAATGTATCACAGTGTACCATTATCTGAAACGCAGTGTTATTAATTACATAACACAACATTAACGTTGACGCTCCCAGCCCTTAGTGCAGGTACTCGGGGTAGCGGAAAACATCCACATGCTGACGTTGACAGAGGACAAATGTAAACATAATTAGAATGCACACCCGTCATACCATCAACCAAGGTCAGTTGAAGAGTTGTGTGAGTTGAATGTACGCCAACAACAGAAGGCAAAAATGCTACTCATCTGTGGGGAATGTAAGTTAGCAGAAGAGTAATTACAGTACTGTTTTCTCATGTACGGGTACATTTAGAACAGTAGTTTAGTCCTTTTAAATACGGTTGCGTACAGTAGGCATACAGTAAAGGCTGTCCTTCCTACAAATTGCATTGACATAAAGTTTCTTTTATTGTTTTTGTTGTTAAAGGTAGACGAAATGCTACGCAGGCGGCGGAACTGTACAGAGAGCGTTATCCTGACAAGAACCCACTTTCCCGATGGATGTTTTCTCGTCTTGTTGCGACTCTTCATGAAACGGGAACTATCAAGCCAAGACAACGCTATCATCGTAGCACTCGCACAGACGAAGCTGTCGGAGTTACTGTTTTCGCTTCCGTTGCTATAAATCCACATGTGAGCACATGGCAGCTTGAGCACGAGATTGGTATTCCTAAAACCAATATACGTCGTGTTCTTACACGTCACCGGTTCAAAATGGTTCAAATGGCTCTGAGCACTATGGGACTCAACTGCTGAGGTCATTAGTCTCCTAGAACTTAGAACTAGTTAAACCTAACTAACCTAAGGACATCACAAACATCCATGCTCGAGGCAGGATTCGAACCTGCGACCGTAGCGGTCTCGCGGTTCCAGACTGCAGCGCCTTTAACCGCACGGCCACTTCGGCCGGCCGTCACCGGTTCCATCCTTACCTTATACACCAACATCAATAATTGTATGGAAATGATTCCCAGAATCTTGTAGAGTTCTGTCAGTGGCACAGCAGCAAATCCTCGCCAACCCGAACTCCTTCTGCAATGTTCTATTTACAAATGAATGTTCCTTCTCAAACACAGGACAGGTAAATACAACGAACATGCATTATTGCTCTAGGGACAACCCACGATGGCTTAGACAGTTGGAACATCAGCATCAGTGGAGAGTTAACGTCTGGTGTGGGATACTTGGTACTACAATTATTGGCCCTTATTTTATCAATGGTAGCCTAAACGGCACAGCGTAGGCCAACATCCTCAGATGAATTCTTTTTCCTCCTCTGGATGCAGTGCCGCTAAGAACCAGAATGCTTATGTGGTATCAACACGATGGATGTCCAGCACATAATGCCATACGTGCACGTCGTGTTCTGAACCGAAGGTTGAGGAGGAGCAGCTACTGGGCCTACTAGGTCTTAGGATTTAAATCCTCTGGACTTCCTTCTTTGGGGATGGTTTAAAGACGTTGTCTATTGCGATATTCCAACAACTCCAGAGGACATGGAAAAACGTATCCTGCTAGCTTGTAATACTCTTCAGCAGGCAACACTGGAAGCAGTAAATAATTCTTTCATTCAGCGAGTGCACCAATGTATCGGTTCCAGGGCCACCACTTTGGGCAAGTTTGAATGTTCTACTCCTGGGCAATGGTACAGGAGAGTCACAGT
This sequence comes from Schistocerca piceifrons, assembly GCF_021461385.2. Taxonomy (NCBI): domain Eukaryota; kingdom Metazoa; phylum Arthropoda; class Insecta; order Orthoptera; family Acrididae; genus Schistocerca; species Schistocerca piceifrons. Next base: position 42,869,261 of record NC_060149.1, on the reverse strand, counting down.
CAAATTTGTGTTATGTTTCTACTCGGTTTTCATTTGTTTTCTGACAACACCAGCAAGTGGACGAGTTTGTGATCCTGGGCTCAAAGTCAATGTTGTGTTTTGTAATTAATAACGTTGTGTTTCAGTGAATGGTACTCTGTGATAGATTTTTGAATAGGTCTTTAGGAGAAGAAATTAATTACAGAATAAAAATACAGGGTGCCATTTAAAAGTCATGCCGCTGTTCATACGTTTTTAAAAAAGAAAAAGCTACAACGAAGGTAATCGTGCTGATTGATGTCCCCCTGACGGCTAAAGAACATTTGCTTGAAACATTTTGTAATTTGCATCTGGACAAACAGTTATTTAGGGTGGTCGTGATAAATGGGACACACTATATATGTAAGCCGCTTGCCAAGGGCAGTGTAGCCCAACGAGTGGTTTGTTTGGTTATCTGAAAATTTTCAATCTACATTGACAATCTCCAAAGCTAAATAACTCGGAAACGGCGCATTGTATCGACTTTTTCTCTTAACATTCGTATCTTAGTGCAACCTGCCCTGGAACATCCCTACAACTTATACAGATGACAATTATGGAAGTATATGAACGTAAATTAGTTACAAACTATGGCGTGCACACACTTTATTGAACATCTAAACGTCACTAAACGTCTCTCTAATATGTTTGGGGCATTTGTGTAGGCTTTATAGTAATGAAGGGTGTTGATGCAAAGTCTTGACTCACGCGTTAGGCGTATTTGATGTCTCATCGTGCTTGAAAGTTTTACAAAACGTTACTTTGAATAAAAATTTATTTTCGATCGAATTTTCGTATAGGCCTTGCTTATATTACAATAAGCATGCATTTCAGTGAGTTAGACTGACAGTTTGGATGCGGTATACTTAAGTTTTGTGGCTTCATTTTGCTTACAAAGGGTGAGACGTCTCACAATAAATAGTATGTTGTTTTATTTCTGAGGTATCCACTTCGGCATTATCTAGGGATATGTCGCATCTCTCACAGTTGCCATCTTTGATTATGTGTTTATTAGCTGTTTCTTTCGTTCAGCAGCTTAACTGTTTTTCTTTATTGTTGTTTCACCTTCCCCACTCCACGTATGGTTTCGGGGGTGAGGGGGAGGATGAGTGGCTTATCAGAGCTACAGTCAACCCACTCTTCAGCCAATCAACGATTAACACTGAAGGAGAAGAAAAACGAGAAGCGGAAAGTTGAGGTATTTACAATGACTTCAAACCTTTTAAAGGTGAAAATAAAATGGAAGTTTCTACGTATACAAGTGGCATGACTCCTATCGCCTTGAGTTAAAAAAAGCTGTATTAAAAATTAAAAAAAGGAGAAAAGCAATATGATTACATTTGAAAAATATAAAAACGCATTAAATAAGAACTTGATGCAGGACACTGATGTTCACAAGAAAACCTTCACTGGCACAAAAGCTGGAAAGACTTTCCCTGGAGAAGGTAGTCTGCTGTTGAAAGGGGAAAGTTGGTCGTAGAGGATAGTAGAAGCGAGTTGGTATGTGGGCGGAGCACTGCAGTGGACGGATCGACGTGGTGGGAGTAGTTGTTGGGATGCAAAGCGATTTGAAACACAAGACAGAGTACGTGGTGTTCACGGATCTGGAGATATTTACAGAACTAGGAGGGGGAGGGGGGGTGGGAAGTCCATGCAACATTTGGATGGCAAATGATGGGTTAGATTGGGGTTTTGTAGGTGTGAAGGACTGTAGAAAAGTGCAGTACCCAGGTTCGGGCAGTTAGTAGTTTTAGTCTTTCGTGGTTTTTTATGTTGGGTGTTTAGTACACGAAGTTTCCACTTCAATAGCTAGCCAATAGTATGTCCACGGTATTTCGGTGTGTTTCTTAAGTGGGTAGGATGGTCTTAGATAGTGAAGTAAATGTCATCGAGACCGAAGTTGCATGTGGTGAGCCCTATAATTTGTGCCTGGATTTTGGAAGGATTAATTTTGGGGAACCATTTGTTATACCAGGAGATAAACAGAATTGGGTTGGTTTGGAAGCACTACTGTGATTTGTGGAGTATGGTGTAAGCGGTGAGGAAAGCGTTGACATCAGCATACTGAAGGAGGTGGGTTGGTGGAGGTGGTTTGGGTATATCAGCAGTGTAAAGTAGACAAAGGGGGGGGGGGAGGATAGAGCCTTAGGGGCATCTGCAGTGGGATGGAAGGTGCAGGAATTGGTGGTGTTAACTGTGACGAAGGATGAGATATTAGAGAGGATGTGTGCAATAAAGTGAAAATATTTAATTGGAAGTGTATCGGTCTGGAGTATGGAGAGGAGACCTGAACGCCACACGCAGTCGTTGGCTTTCATCATGTCAATGGAGGCGAAGATAGTGGATTTACAAGTACTGAGGTGAGGGGACAAGATATGGTTGATGTCCAGGAACTAGTCATCACAGAAGACGTTGGGACAGAAGCCACATTGGTTAATGGGAAGGGAATGGTGTTGGTTCAGATGTGCTTGCTGAATACTGAGGAGAGACAGATGGGGCAGTATGAGGAGGTGTCAGTAGCTGTGAGAGAAAAGTGGTAGGGCGACTAGATAGGACAGTGAGTATTCTTTAAGGTGACAACAGACGATGCAGTTGTGACCAGATAACATGTGTGTTTTCTATGAAGTACTTGTTTTATGCCATGTGCTGTGATTGAACTGTTTTATTCAGTTTGTGGTAGTCTCCAAGTACTGGAAGCTGGGTATCAGGGATCGGTCAGTGGTATTTGATCATTCGTGAATGATAAGGAAGAGGGAGCAAACAAAGCGAGGGTCATCAGGGACGGAAAAGATGCCACAAAGATATGAAGCAAAGTGGCCCGATCCGATCTGGTTGTCAGTAAGGGATGGTTGTTGTGCAGTAGCGGGTAGAAACAGAGGGAATGGTTGCCAGTGAGTTGGTGGAATGCGTTCCAGTACTTGGAATGGTTAATGAGGAGTGTAACATTTAGCCTGGTGCAGGACAGGCGCCAACCCCAGCGTTTTTTAGCGCTGAGTAAATTGATGATGTGCCTCTGTATTTGCCAGTGGGATGTGAGTGCATCCTGGTCACGGGTCCATAGGAAAACACGGTATAAGCGAAGAGATTTTCGGAGGAGAAGTAGTGCCTGAGGTGACAGAGTAGGACGATGAGGATATATGGCCTTTGAAGGGGTGTGAGCGGACATAGCTTACAGCAAGGTTGTTGCAAGAAGTATGTGCTTGGAGCGTACTATCAGGTTGCTCAAAAGTGAGGTAACGGCTTCCAAGCTGCGTATCTATGAATTCATAGTAGGCATTCAAGATGGCACATGAGTAGTGGTAGACAAATTCTGGATGGCGTGCACAAGGATGACATAGTGTGTAGGAGACAGTGAGGAGGATAGGTAGGTGATCACTTTCAATTGGATCAAGGACGTCCGTTGTGAGGCGTCGAAGGAGGATAGGGGATGCTATGATGATATATGGGGGCCCCAGTTTAAGTGATATACGGTATTAAGGCACCTTATATCTTCCTTCCATAACACAAAAAATGTGTGTCTCTTTTTTTATGTGAAGCGGTACAATACTGCCGCCGCTGCCCAGGGCCCACTGCCACCGCCGCCTGGTGCTCGTAACCGCCACCCGGTGATTACTGCCGCCGCCGCCACCGCCGCCCGGTGCCCACCGCCGTCTCTTCCCAGCGCCCCCGCCACTGCCTAATGGTGCATGCCGCCGCCGCCTTCCAGTGCTTGCTGCCATCCGTTGCTCGCCTCCGCCGTCCCCCATTTTAGTTCCTATGGCACTTCGGCGACTCCTCTCGCCAGTGGACACCCCCACTATCACCATCATTTACACCTCCCCTTCCCCTGCACGCACTATTACCTCATGGAGTGCCTCCTCTGGGCTTAACCTGTCTACTGCACCTCCCCTCCTCACAGTTTCCTCTCCTTCTACCTCCTCCTCATCCCTGAATCCCCACGTTTCTGTTGCTGCTGCTCCTGCCCCTGCCCTACCCCTGCTCCTTCCTCTACTCCTGCCCCTGCTGCTGCTCCTGCCTCCCCTCCCACTGCTATTGACCGCTGTGAAGTCTTTTCTACCCTCGCCACCCACCCTGCCACAACTACTCCTCCTTCCCCTGCCACTGCCTGCTGTGCCACAGTGGCCACCACAGAGCGCTCCACAACCATTCCTGGTGCAACTGCCTCATAAGAGGGGTCTGCCACCCACCACCTTCCCATCCATCCAGTCCCTCACCCCTCCTCCCATGACCCATCCACAAAATATCTCCTAGGCACCCAAGTAGCGACCTCACCTCCAATCCTTCCTCCAAAACATCACCTCCCATCCCTCTTCCCTCCAGTCCCCACATGAACACGACCTCCCACCACCTCCCACCTCCCCAGCCCTTGCCCTGTATACCCTCATGCTTGCCAACCCTGATCCAAAATACCTAGATGCCTGCACCTTCTTTCAAAATACATAAATACGTCCCCAGTGCCCCCATTACCCAACTTGTATCCTAAAGAGACTCAGTCCTCATCAAATCCCCCTCTTCCTCTTTCGATATTGATCTCCTCCAATGCCTTCCCCCATCACCTTTGGCCCCCAAACGTCCCTCACCCCTTTCCTTATATCCTCCTCTCCTTTCAGCCCCAGTCCCCTCACTGTCCACCAACCCTTGGTGCTGTGATCACAAAACTAAGCCCTGTAATCATGCAGAAGTGTTGGCGGAACTGGACGCCCACCCAACCTGCAAGTCCTCTTGGCCCTCTGTGTCTACAACTTCTCTGGCTCTGCCTTCCTCATGCAGGTCTTTACTGAGTCCACCTCCTCCACAGATCACCTCCTCACTCAAGGATACCTGATTTTGAACTGCTGTCACCCCGTTGACCTGTCCTGTTCCCCTCCTCAATCCTATTGCTGCCATTGCTGTCTCCTCTAAAATGACTACCTCACCCAAAACTACAAGCCCCCCCCCCCCACCCCTCCTACATGCCCCCATTGTAAAGCCTCCCATTTCCTTAAACTGCGTACTAACCTCACCTCTCTTCTTTCCTGCAACACCTGCAATGAACCCCAGTCAACCTACTCCTCCACATGGAAAGCCTAACTCCCTCCCACCAACTCTGAGCTCACTATCCCCATTCGCCCCATCCACCAGCCCATCCACCCTAACAATTCCCTCCACCCTCCCCTATGGTTGAAGACATCATCCAGTTCCTTACCATCGTTCTGCAGAACATCCACCCCTTCGAACACACCTACAGCCACAAGCAGATTTCCCTTGGACCAGCTCTGTTTTCCAATTGAATACCTACACCACCTACTCTCACAACCAGGCCCACTTTACCTTCACCCACATAGACACCCTCTTTTAGCCCCTGTCTCCCCCACCCACTTCCTTCCCCTACCTAAACATTCGCTCCTTCGCTGCCAACAAATATCTCTTCATGCATACCCTATCCCAGCACCAGGTCGACTCTTTCGTCCTTGATGAAACCTCCTTCCATCCACACCATGTTATCTGCACCTCTCCCTATCTCCTTCACCACACTGACAATCGCTTTCCTGTTTCCTGAGTTGGGGTCACTATTGGCCACCTCAAACATCTCCCTCTCCGGCCACAACCCCACTTCAATAACCTGACTGTACACTTTCTCCTCACCATCTTTTCTCCCTCCCTCACCATCACATGTGCCACAATCCGTATCTGTCCTGCAGCTCCTCTCCCCTACGACTTCATTTCCTATGTTGACCATACTTTCTCCACCTATGTGATTGCCACCAACTTTAATGTCCACAGCTGTGACCTTGCCACCCTTTGGTGGTGGTATCAGTTCCTTGCCACCTCCCAAGGTGACCTCGTTCCTCCCCCATAACACATCCATCCTGCAAGTAACTCCACCCCAGATGTTATCCTCACTTCCCCCAACCTCCTTTGTTGTATCACTATGGACATCCTCGATCCCATTGGTAGTAACCACCTTCCCATCCCTCTCAACATCTCCTCTGCTGTTGGCTCCCGTGCATCCCCCACCCAGCTGCCTCTCCAACGTCCATCCACAACTACTGCCTCACCAACGGGTATGTCTGTTGGGAATCCGTTGCCTCACAGGTCGAAAACCACCCACCTACCTTTCACTGTCCTGCTAATATCACTCATACCTTTTACTTCATTCAGAAGACCATCACTGACGCTGTGGAGGACCAAGTTCCTACCAAACTTATCTACCTTCACCGCCCTATGCTTCCTTCACAGGCGGTCCTTCTTCTTCGTGAATCCCGCAGGCTCTACTGCTCCTTCCTTCGTACCCGTGACCAGGATACACTCATCTGCCACCAGCAATTACAGCTCCTTAGAACAAATAAATTCCAGGACTAGCACCAGACATGCACATTCCTCAACTCTACACTCCCTGTCAACTCCTCCGAGTACTGGTCAACAATCCACCACATTACTGTTAGCGTTCCCACCCCACATTACTCTATTTTCCACGACAAGTGTCCCTTCCCTGCCAACCTCAGTAAGGCTAACCATTTTGCTTCCTACCTATCCGAGGTCTTCTCCATTCCTGACGATCCTCATTTTGATTACTCTATCTTCCCACTGTCCTTGAAAGCACTGATACCTCTGTCCCACCACACGCCCCAGTTTCCAGTTCTTGGATAAGTTACCCCCATCGGACATCAACACTCCCATCACTTCACACATCACACTCATCCTCTACTCCAAACGCGACAGTGTCATCTACTGCCACCTCATTGAAACCCCCTGTCCTTCCTGGCTGCCCTTGCTACCCTGTAAGATTTCCTCCTCTCCAATGGATTCTAACCTGACCTGTGGAAGACTTCCCGAGTCCTGCTGTTCCCTAAACCAAACAACCCACTCTGACACCTCTTCCTGTCGCCCCATTTGCCTCACCATGTTCAGTAAGGTCATTGAGTCCATACTCTCCTACTGTATTCATCGCCACCTTAACCAGCACCAACTCCTTTCCCTTACCCAGTGTGGCTTGCGGCCCTTCTCAGCTGACAACCAGCTCCTTAACCTTACCAATCTTCTTTCCCTCCAACTAAACCTCTGTTGCTCCACTATCTTTGTTTCCCTCTACCTCCAGAACGCCTATGACCATGTCTGGGATCCCTGGCTCCTCTTCAACCGCCAGACCTACGCTCTCCATATGAATTTCGACTGTCTGGTTACTTCCTTCCCGTCCTGTCGTCCCTTCTTTGGCACTATCCACAATTCCTACTCCCATACTTGCTATCCCACTGCTGGCATGCCCCAAGGCTCCATCCTTTCCCCTCTCCACTATCTCCTATATACTGTTGATCTGCCCAAACCTTTCACGCCTGTACGTCTCCTCCAATTTGGTGATGACACCGCCTTCCTGGCCCTTTTCCCTACCCTTGAACTGTCCCAACATACCCTCCAAACCCACCTTGACCAGTTCACAACATGGTGCAACCAGTAGGTCCTTCATATCAATCCCTCCAACACCTAGGCAATCATCATAGGCCGCACCACCCACTCTTTCTGTCTTCATGATTTCTACCTAACGATTTATGGTCGTCCTATCCAACTCACTCCTACCCTAAAATACCTTGGCCTCACCCTTGGCTGCCACCTCATCTGGTTTCCTCATATCCTTATGATCCAACACAAAGCCCACAAAAGACTGCCTCCTGAAACTCCTGTCCAGCAGGACATGGGAACTGCATCCTTCCATCGCCCTTCACACCTACAAATCCTTGATCCGCCCCATCCTTTGTTATACCAGTGTCACTTGGATTTTCACCCCTCACAGATTCTATAACGCCTGCCAAATCCTAAACCACCATCTACTCCACCTCGCTTTCTGTATCTGCCTTCCATTCCCCACACACATCCTCTACAACATCATCTCCTTACTTCACCTTCTTTTCCTTGAAGACATGCACACCATGTATATCATCCACTGACTTGGTCTCCCCTACCCCCTTGCGTCTCCCTTCCTCTCCACCCCGAGCCTGTTGCCACGCCTTTATTGTCGTGTCCCACTGTCTCTCCATCTTCACATCCTCTACCTCCTTTCCCAGCACTTACCCCTCTTGGAAGATGAGCTTTGCCCTGACATCTACCCCTCTTACCAACTCTAACCCCACCTTCCTCCCCCTACCCCTCAGTACTCCCTCTGCCCTCCCCTTTTCCCCTGAGCAGTTTTCCCCCTCCTACACCTCCTCCCTCTACCATGCCCCCCTTCCTGTGTCTCTGTGCCCCCTCCTCCCTTGTCTTCCCTCTTCATCTCCCGCCCCCACCTATCTCCTGCCTCTTGGTGCTCCTGGTGCCCCCATTTTTCCTCTTCCTCCCGACCCCTCAGCCCCCCTTCCACTGCACCTCCCTCCCCTCTTTCTCCCTCCTCTCCGTCCTCCAGTCCTTGGCCGGTCCATACCCGTGGATTTTATTCTTCATGAGTGCTCCGACGTTTCCAGTGGTTTTTTTTCTTCTTTAAAGTGTCTCAATCTGTGTGATTTTTATATTGTAATTGACTTTTAACTTGTTTCACTCCAGTGTATTTTAAGTGCACAAAGAATAGCGAGCTGTGTTCTTTTACCTTTATGTCGACGTTTAACTGCCCCCCAGTGCTTGTCCCCATAATGGTGCATATTTTAACTCCCATCATCTCAGTTTACTGTGTTTTATGTCCCCCTTTATCCCACTTTCTATGTATGAGTTCCTCTTCATGTATTTTTGTAAAGCCATTTGGCTGAAGAGCGCTGGGCTGTACTGATGCCAGCCCTCCCCTACCCATAAGGAAAAAGTCATGGAATACCTCCTAACGTCGTGTTGGACCTCCTCCTGCCTAGCGTAGTGCTGGATGTCAGCTAGTCGTTATAAGTCCTCTGCAGAAATAAAGAGCCATGTTGCCTATATAACCATACATAGTTGCGAGAGTGTTGTCAGTGCAAAATTTTCTGCGTTAACTGACGTCTCTATTATGTCTAATTAACGTTCGATGCTGCTCTTGTCTGGCGACCTCGGTAGCCAATTATTCGCTCATATTGTCCAGAATGTTCTTCAAACTGACGATGTGGTGCATTGTCATCCATAAAAACTCCGTCGTTGTTTGGGAACATGAAGTCTGTAATGGGACAACCTCCTCTAACACTACTTTTTTTCCAGGTACAATCGAACACTTTCGGTTACCTATACACCCGTTTCACTCATTGTATACACGAAGGAGTTGTGTTGCTAGAGACAGTTGTTCACATTCATCATTTGTCTGTCTTCAACATGTCCACTGATTACAGGTAGTGAGATAACTGAAAGTGCTCCTCTCCAACAAGGCTAGATATATATTTCGTTAGCAGACGGATATGACTTTCTTGTACGATCACGCGTACGCTAATGGCAGCACGACTGAATCACACGGCGTTTCCAAACCGAAGATATCAGAGTCATCTAATCTTTAGAGTTGTGTATTGTCGCTTTGCCGAGATACCATCAATAACACCACAGGCTAAAGACCGAGGAAGACGATGTGCTGCTTTTATCCCTGGCCAGGAAGAGCACGTTCTACAGTCTGTCGAAGAAGAGCCTGGAATCAACGCAAGACAAGTTGCCTTGGTATGTGGTACATCTCAAAGTTCGGCGTGGACGTTACTTCACGAGCAACTCCTGTATCCGTATAATCTTCAACGTGAGCCTGACCTTGCTCCTGGCGATCACTCAACACGGGAGAACTTTTGCCTAAGGTCTGTTGCACAAACTGCCAATCTGTTTTTTGTCTCTTAAGTTTTGCTTACAGGCGGGGCAACGTTTGGCAGAGACGAAATAACCAGTTTCCACAACCTATACATACGGGACTATCGTAATCCTCGTACTACAGTGCAGGCTAGACATAAGCATTAGATTATGATAATTTGTGGCCTGCAATTGTGGGTGACTGCCAGGCAGGGAAATATGTTCTCCCAGCAGGTCACACAGGTGCTGTCTACAAGTTCTTCATTCAGGTCACCACCAGGGCCTACCAGAAGATATTCACCAGGGAATAAGAATAAATATATGGTTTAAACAGGACGGAGCTCTAGCACATTTTTGTCTCAGTGTTCGAGATGCTCTGGCTGCGTTCTACCATGGCAGACGGATAGGTAGAAGAGGAACGGTTTGTAATAATTATATCGATTAGAAGTAGGTTTATATTATGTAACTGTGTGTCCCCAGTTATGGAGTGTGTATTCTGATTTATTTAAACTCTTTCATATGTGACAAGAAAATTAGAGTTTTGCAATGTATATATGAAAAGAGCAAAATGATGTGTTAAAATGATAAATTATTATAATATGCAAATGTTCATAAAAAGAAAATGTTTATTCGAAGCTGGTTCATGCTTAGGGCACTTGCATTTGTAACATATAAAAACTCTAGGGAAGTCTACCCGCAACGGAAGTGGAAGGAAGCGATGTACAAGGTGGTTTTGGCGGTATAACTGAGCGGCTCTTTTGTGTGAACGGTACGCAGTATGTGGCTATCGGCTAGCCGTCGCACGGCACACTTCGACGGTGCTAAGAGAGGCAATTGGATGCTGCTTTACAAAGAAATTGCCTTGGATGTGGATCTGGCTATTATTTGGTATTCTCGGCATAAAGGAATGGCTGTAATATGTTGAAAATCCGACGCCAGGAAGAGATTTTTTAGAGCATTCGAATATCAAGAGCCGTGTTAACAGTTAGCCGCCATGTCACTCGTCACCAATCTTCGCCACTGCTTTACTAACTCCGTAACGTATATGGGTATGGACCAGTTAATTTGTGAGTTGTTTTAATAATAATCACAACATTATAGATCCGTGTCCGGAACCATATTTTCTATCATGATCACGAACCTATGCAGGGTCCTCACCTAAGTGCTACTAAAACTGAGTATCCTGATTTAAATGAACAATTCTTGCATTCAAGTGTTTAAAAGTGATTTTTTTGTTTAATGTAAATGGAGTAGTAAAAGTTAATGTTAAAACCACAAAAGTGAAGTTCGATAGGCTTTTGCAAAAGTATCCTTAGTTTATTACAAAATAGAGTTTGGTAGGATTACAGTGCAAGATTGTGTACATATTATTGTCTAGAATACCTGATTCACTGATGATAAAAAGGTAAGTAAGTTAAGCTAACTTTAAAAATAGTGTGGTTTTGATTTCTATAATGAATGGTTCCTTTTTTGAAGTTCATTAAGCACCGTGTGGCGTTTTCTTGTCATGCAAAGTAAGCTATGAACTTCTCCAAGTAAAGTGAATGATTAGCTTTTTGAATTAGTCTTTTCTACTGTAATAATCGGAGAGCGTTGACTAGTGAATCTATACTAGTTTATGGATCCCCATCATATACTCCCCTTATCAGGAAAAAATTGAACTATTAATGTTGCCAAGGAAAACGAATATTGGTAGAGGAGCTTAAATATTGTATTTGTGGTATTATTCACCTTTATTTGTTTTTGTCATGTCAGTTAAGATAAAAGCTTCTCATGTCCTAGTTTAGTTCTGCACTTCATGCAGTAACAGTTCAGTATTTGATTAAATAATTGTTTTGAGTGTAGCTGCTATTAGTATGACTGCACTGGTATGTGCGTTATTGGTGACTGCTTCTACACACAGTTCAGAGTGCACAGTGTCACTTCTTATCCTGTTTGCGGTTCAAAGGGATATCTCAACGAAAGTAACTTCAATAACCAATATTCTATTTTCTTAAACATATATTTCCAAGTTAATCTGCTTAATTGGGCTGATGACCGCTCATTTTTTATTCATTTATGATTTTACTACTTTCTTTGACTTCCAAGGTTCAATCACATTTCATTTTTCTGTTAATTTCACCAGATTCAAAATTATAGACCGATACGTTTGTCCAGGTCAAATCTTCGAAATCCACTCAGAGGGTAACATTAGCGTGTTTCACGAAATGTTAGTATTATAGGTTCTATGGTGTGCACATTCCCAAGATCCCATTCCTTTGGATTATTCTCTCTGTGGGCACCTTAAAAAATTGGTCTATGCAACAGACCAGCCTGATGGAGAAACTTTTCATTGACGTGTCATGGAAGCCTACGAAACTATTCGAAACCATCATGGAGTATTTGAAATAGCGCGACATTCCATGATTCGACGAGTGCATACGCGTTTAGAAACAAGAAGAGACCATTTAGAGCGCATCTAAACTAGAAACTTTCATTAACATCTTGCAAACTAAGCACTTTCGGACATTTGTCTGCATGAACTTGTTTGCTTATTTTGGAAAACTGAACCTGTTCTCAGAGTATTTAAAAGTGTTCTTCTAATACCCTTTTATAGCTTTTAGTCAGTTTCATGTCTCGTCGAATGAAGGAAATTAAGTAAGAGAATAACAGCTCGTGTAAGGACAGCTCGCTGGTCGAGGTGGCCGAGCGGTTCTAGGTGCTTCAGTCCGGAACCGCTGGACTGCTACGGTCGCAGGTTCGAATCCTGCCTCGGGCATGGATGTGTGTGATGTCCTTAGGTTAGTTAGGTTTAAGTAGTTCTAAGTTCTAGGGGACTGATGACCTCAAAAGTTAAGTCCCATAGTGCTCAGAACCATTTGAACCATTTGAAGGACAGCTCAGGTTGTTTTCTTGATCGAACAATTCTGATGCAAGGTTTCGCACATAATTACAGGTGAATGCATAAGAGCTTGCTAAGGATACGACAGGGCATGCACCTTCCCCTTACCATTTTCATACTTGAGTTTCGTAAAATGAAATACATGCTTGAATTCTATGCTTATTATTTTTATCTTCATGTAAGTAGCACTATTCCGAAGTATTTGTCTTTAAATCACCTGTATATTTAATCCAGTGATAAAATATAGCTTACAAAGACCTATAAAAGGGTAAAAACAGTGAAATTATAGGTTATCACGTTGCAAACGTCTTTTTACTGAGTGCAGGCACCTCGAGAGAAAAACGAAAGAACGTCTAGAAGGACGGTAGCGAATGAGTAATGGCTTGGGAGCATCTGAGTGGAAGTGTAGACTCGAAAGGAGAGGAGGGCGTGGCAGGACGTGGGACGTGGGGTTCCGCCCTCGCATTTGTAATGAGCGGTGGTCGCTAGAGGGCCGCCGACAGCAAAAGCTCCAGTATCTGTGTCAGCGGTTCTACTTCACCAACACACTTTTATTACAGCTGTTTAGCCAACTCAGGAGTGACGAGGTAGTTAGTTTCCCAGAGGCCAGAGGAAGAGGTTCGTCTGGAATGAAAGTAAATCAAGTGATTTGAATAATGGTTTTGGTACATAGTTCTAAAGAACCGATCATATGTGTATTTGAGTAAAGAATTAAGTCAATAGTAAAGGAATTAGTAAAGCCATGGAATGGTAATCACAACTTACTGAACTTTTTGCCTGACTGTCCCAGTAAAAAGATATATGACGATATCAAGAAGACCAGCACGCAATTTTAACGTTATTTAGACCGTCGTAAACTTAAAGATTTTCTTAACCTGACAATTGTTTATATAGCTTTCGTCCTCTGTACAGCAACAGCACACTTATTTAGTGTAATATCAGGGTGAACATTTATAAAACTTAAAAGCTACAGGGACGGATTCGTAACTGTAAATGGCGGAAAAATGTACTATGAACATGTGTCCGGAAATGCATCGTTCCCACGATAGATGGGGCTAACGATTGACAGCTCCTCTGACCGTGTCCCTTGCGTTCGTTGTATGTTGCAGGCTGTGCGTTTGACGCAGCATACTGTAAGTAGCCGAATGGTGCGGTATTCATGTCGAGAACAAGCCGAGATGGTGTTTGCGTACGGCAAAGCAGATGGAAACGATCGACGGGCAACTCTGCTGTACCAAAACGAGTACCCTCACTGATAACAAGGACATCACACAACATATCAAGCCGTTTTGGGCGTTTGTGTGATCTTGGATCCTTTCAGACAGACGAACATGCAAGGAAGCGGCGGACTGTTCTTACACCACATTTGGAGGACCAGATTCTACAGGATATTGAGACGAACCCTAGTACAAGCCCCAGATAAATGTCCCAGCAACATGGTTTAAGTCAAAGTACGATTACGTGTATTCTGCATGACAAACGCTACTATCCCTGTCACCTGTAACGAGTACAAGGATTATCGGCAGCGGATTTCTCTCTATGGGGAAGAACTTCGTCCATGGTTTTTGCACTAACTCATCACATTTATGGGATTTCTCTCATTAGTACTCTTTACCTACTAAGCAAGCTTTATGAGAACTGGGCCGGCCGTGTGACCGAGAGGTTCTAGGCACTTCAGTCTGGAACCGCACGACCGCAACGTCGCAGGTTCGAATCCTACCACGGGCATGGATGTGTGTGATGTCCTTAGGTCAGCTACGTTTAAGTAGTTCTAAGTTCTAGCGGACTGATGACTTCAGAAGTTAAGACCCATAGTGCTCAGAGCCATTTGAACCATTTTGAACCTAAAATAATAAGAAAAAGTTAACAGAAAAGATAGTGACACACAAGAAACTGTTGTGGAAGCGTGTAGTGGTACGGATGGAGAAAGCTTGGTGGATATAGGAAGTCGTGTATGTTCACAGCTAGACAGAAGGAAGACCAGTGCGATGTATCGAGTTACACCCATGTTTTACTAGAATATTTATCAATGAGTGTCAACTGGAACGCTGCACGAATGTTACGGTATTATCTTCCAATTAAATCAGAAAAATACCCTCTGTAATCTTCGTTTGCAGATAGGAGGAACCTGAAAACCAGAAAAGTCGTTGTCAGATGTACTACTTTGGCTGGTTCGTCATGGTGTATCAAAGGGGGTGATCACAAATTGTGGGTTTAATTTCCTGGTAAGTACATATGAAATGACCCATCAGTCTAATAATGTATGCATAGAATAGGAATAACAGGTAAAAAATAACGTTGTTCAACACAAAATAATTCTAATTGAAATCAAATGATTGTGTATTTGTATTAATCATATGCATCTTACTTTTGGCTTTAAGTTAGTTCAAACTGAAATAAAATTTATGATCAAATAATTTTCATTACAGTAGGTAACTACTGAGAAACATTCAATAAATTCTGCCATGCTGTAACTTTTGATACGAGTGAAACACCTGTAATAAGATCTTTGTAGTGCCTGCTGGCATGTTCGTATTTCACTTGATACATCATACGCTGTTACAGCTTAAACTGCTTGGTTATTAATTTTACATCGCATATCATAATATTCACAAATATAGACAGTTGTAACTTTCTAAATAATTGTAGTAACGTTGTGCTAGAAACTGTATTGAGCTCATCCCTTCTCCACGATCTCTTTAGCGTCTTTGGATTCATTGTAACTTGTTCATAAGACGTTGGTCATAAATTTGATGCAATTGCAACAGCCATATTGGATTCAGCTCCCAGTGACCGCCAATTCGAGTGCGCACGGAGGCTTTCCGGCAGTCGTTCTTCCGCGAACCATACGCCACTGGAACAGGAAAGGGAGGTAATGACAGTGGCACGTAAAGTGCCCTCCGCCACACACCGTTGGGTGGCTTGCGGAGTATAAATCTAGATGTAGATTTAGAATATAGTCGTCTCATGTCTCCTCATGTCCCTCAACTATGTGGTAGAAAGTATTCCCGTGCGCAAGTTCCTGCTCGACTTAGATCACAGACCGTTAGCAGTACCTGCCGCCACCGCTACCCCTCGCCACTGGTAAAACGCATCTCTTCCTGTAGCTCTCCAGCCCAAGACGACTGCTCGTAATGCCACAGACTCCCGGCTGAATTGAGAACTGGTCAAATACGGTCACTGGCTGTGTAAAGCTTGTATACATTTCTGTAGGATGGTATGAGGTAATGGAATGATATATCATACCCATGCGTTCATCGCCAGCTCCAAACATCGGACCTACGTTGAGCATGATCGTGCATGGTAACATCAGTTTATCAATGATTGGAAGTGTTGTCGCATGTTTCCTTTTCACGTTCAAAGATGTGAATTTTTGTATTTTTGTAGAGCAAATTGTAACAGTGTTTTGGAGCCAGTTTAACCGTTTCAGACCTGAATTTTTTTCTGGGGGAAGTAAAATTTTTGGTCTTAGGTGATTTTTTAAATGACCTTAGATGCAAGATTTATGCAAAAATACATATCCGTTTTCAAAATATACCGTGTACACTTGACATAATTTTATGGACTAAGTTAACTAATTACAAAATATTCTCTATTGTAAGAAATAGTAAAAAGATCGTTCAACAATTAACATGCAAAATAACGACGACAATATTCAATTATACAGTGGAATATCGCGAACCGATCACACCTGTGTATTCCGGTGGCCACGAGTTGCTACGCACTGCTACATTTACTTGCTGATATTTTTGTAGATGTGTTCAACAGTTGGCACCACTTGCGCGTGATCAAAAGGCTGGAGAATCACAAATATGTACCTCAGGTTTCCAATGGGAAAAAATATTTCTGTTGCAGCTAAGGCATAATAAAAGTTAATGTACACAATTGTATACAGAGGGTCTGAAAGGTTTAAATATCCATTCACTATTAGTCCTGGACCGTCTATCTAATCCCGTTCTAACTTCCATTCAGCGTTAATAACTCTTGCAAATGATTATTGCCTGCTAATGTTTTTCCAGCAGCGCGAATAACAGTTTGGTGTACTTCATACTGCCATTAGTTGATTTAATATGTTTGATTTTTAAATTGTTATTAACTCATTGGTTGTAACATTCTACATATTTAAGGGCACATTACTGTTCAGCAATATGAAGTTGTAACAGGAGACGGAGTTGCAGTTTTATTTACCTTCCGTTGGGATTGTACCCATTGTTGTACTGTTGTTTAAGTTTATTTAAATTTTTCGTTCTTTCGGTCTTATATGCGTAGAACTTACGCATCTCTTGTGTGTTGAGAGGCGAAGGCGCTTGGATCGGGGGTGACGGCTTGTGTTTACTTACCAGTTGTTTGCCGCTGGGATTTCGAAAGGCTTTCGCTGTATGTTTGTGTTGGGACTGAAATAAGCGATGTATTTCCGTGAGTGAGTTTTATGTGACGAGAAAGGACTCTAAGGAACCAAGACAGTAGAGCGAAAACAGGGGGCGGAAAGAGAAGGGAGAAGCTGATCCGCGGCGCTTTATGTGCGTAGGTCGGCTTGCCGGCTACCATGTGTCGCAGCCATTCATAAACTGTTCCTCTGAGAACAGCACTTCTTTCATAATACCAGAAAAGTGGCTTCACTACGCTCGCCTTGTTACACGCGTACACTATGGCAGAAGAAGTTAAATATTGCATACTGGGACTGCGAAATAAACTTCATTACCTACTCTGGTTATGAGTTGTCATATAAGGAAAACGGCCAAGACAACACAAACTGTGAATTCTTTGCTTTTTTCTCTTCTTTTCGCTCAAAAGCAGATTAGTACAATTTATGGATGTTTTATAGCAGTTTCGATGCCTCTCCGACGAGTTTATTTTCCTCTGGAGCTTAGGCTGCGAACAAGTACTTCCCGAATTTTCTCACGACATGAGACTTTAAATGCATTCTCTTTACTTTGCTGGTAATTTTCAGATCTGTCCTATCTCAGACACAACAAAGGAACAGATCTGTCTTCGTTTGTATTACATATTTCCGCATCACAGGTATAATTGTCTTAAACTGCACACGTTTTCGCAGAAGGTGAGTAGGACGATATTGAACATTTTACTAGTTGTGACCTTTCCGAATTTTTATAGGGTTATGTTTTGCACCTCAATTTCAGTTACATTCGTCTTTAATAAACGAAAGGCTAAGGGACTGCAGTTTTGCTACTAGATAATTAACATTCTACTACCGAGTAGCTGAAATGGCAAGTATAGAAGGTACTCGATCCACCACCTGTTGCGGGCCGGGATGGCCGAGCGGTTCTAGGCGCTACAGTCTGGAGCCGCGCGACCGCTACGTTCGCAGGCTAGAATCCTGCCTAGGGCATGGATGTGTATGATGTCCTTAGGTTAGTTAGGTTTAAGTAGTTCTAAGTTCTAGGGGACTGATGACCTCAGAAGTTAAGTCCCATAATGCTCAGAGCCATTTGAACCATTCGTTACTATCTTAAATATTCAAGTGCTCTTACCATCAGTCATCCACGTATGGCACGATAGCGGCAATATATAAATAAAATAATAAATGGTTTAGATCCCTAAACAGTTATAAAGTAAGCCAAATCACACAGTTTATGTTTTGAACGAAATCAAGTTTACTTTAAAAAATTCTAAAAAAAAAATGCCAACAGTGGTCTAACGGATTGGAGTACGGTAAACGGAGACCTGAAAGTGCTGTTATGTCTTACAAAATATGCAGACTGTAAGAGCGACTTCACCCTTTCTACATGTATCTTCGCTTACGGGGCCGATTCACTGAAACTAAGGTAGTCAAAGTACATAATACGCTTGGCCATTTCTCTGCCCGAAATCAGTCACCTGAAGATCCGCCCCGTCGACGGAACGCTCACTTATTGTTCGAATATATAGAATCACCGGTTTTCTCTCAATTCCCTAAGATTTCCTCAGTGTTCTGCTTATATCCTTAACTTCAGTTATCAACATAATTATATTCTCTCTGAACTCCTTTCTTCCAAATTCATGCTCTGTTGTTAGTATTTTCTGGCATTAATCAGTCTCACAATCACCCAACACAGGGAGCTACTAATATCGCCGCTGCTTTCCAACTGTTACGTCTACAAACTGTTTACACATAAATGAAACAACAACATCATCAGCGACTGCATCACCGATGCCATATGATCGACAACTGTGAGGTCAGACATAGGATATGGCAGATGAAGACGAATGGGCTGGCCTGTGTGGCCAAAAGATATACACTAAACTGCAATATAATTTGAAGCCCATCTCTACGCACTTTAAGTTACTACTAAACTAAACTCCTCCCGAACAGGGAATGAAGGCCCAATGATACCGACCGGTCGGCGTGTCATCCTCAGCCCACAGGCGTTACTGGATGCGGATATGGAGGGGCATGTGGTCAGCACACCGCTCTCCCGGCAGTATGTCAGTTTCCGAGGCCGGAGCCGCTACTTCTCAATCAAGTAGCTCCTCAGTTTGCCTCACCACGGCTGATTGCACCCCGCTTGCCAACAGTGCTCGGTAGAACGGATAGTCACCCATCCAATTGCTAGCCCAGCCCGACAGTGCTTAACTTCGGTGATCTGACGGGAACCGGTGTTACCACTGCGGCAAGGCCGTTGACACTTTAAGATACAGCTGTCATAATTTACATAGAGATAACCAGTTTATATCAGTTTCGTTTTTTTTTTAATGACCAGCATAACCAAATACCCAAATTATCACTAAATGTAAAGAAAAACTGTACTCTTTGAGTATCGAAGGAAAATAAACGGCTTTAACATTCATATGATGATGGTTGTCGGAGCATGTATGTGTATGGGATTCTAGTTTATAACACGATTTGAGCAACTAGTATTAACTGAAATGATTGTAACTCTAAATAAAATATGAGCTACAAATTTCAAATATCAAAGGAAAGCGAATCTAGCTCTCACATGTTGATACATTTACCATATTTGTAGATATCCCAAACCGTCAACTGTGTACTAACTTTTAAGTGGTTACGTGGAACATACATTTGCATAGATATTATACTTTTCGTAAGCAGAATGGTAAACCGATAAGTTTAGCGACTGTGAAATCCTCTCTTTGTCGCTATAGTTTTGATAAATATGGGTACAACGTATTACCTTTCTAAAGCATAGCTTTGTGTTTCGTACATACACACATCAAAAAATGTTTTGCATCACCTCGGTTCAGACAGTTCCGGAACCCGTACAGAATATTGGAATAGAAATCAACATAAACATCATTTCCACCCTTTTTATTGCACATGAAAACCATACATTGCATGTTGTACCACCATACAGCGAGACCTTCAGAGGTAGTGGTCCAGATTGCTGTACACACCGGTACCTCTAATACCCAGTGGCACGTCCTGTTCCATTGATGCACGCCTCTAGTCGTCGTGGCATACTATCCACAAGTTCATCAAGGTACTGTTGGTCCAGATTGTTCCACTCTTCAACAGCGATTCGGCGTAGATCCCACAGAGTGATTGGTGGGTCACGTCGTCCATAAAAAACTTTTTTAAATCTATCCCAGGCATGTTCGATACGGTTCATGTCTGGAGAACATGATGGCCACTCTCGTCGAGCGATATCGATATCCTGAAGGTAGTCATTCACAATATGTGCACGATAGGAGCGCGAATAGTCGTCCATGAAGACGAATGTCACGCCAATATGCTGCCGATATGGTTGCACTATCGGTCGGAGGATGGCATTCACGTATCGTACAGCTGTTACTGCGCCATCTATGACCACCAGCGGTGTACGTCGGTCCCACATAATGCCATTCCAAAACAGCAGAGAACCTCCACCTTTCCGCACTCGCTGGACAGTGTGTCTAAGGCGTTCAGCTTGACCGGGCTGCCTACAAACATGTCTCCGACGAATGTCTTATTGAGGCACATGCGACACTTATCTGTGAAGAGAACGTGATCCAATCCTGAGCGGTCCATTTGGCATGTTGTTGGGCCCATCTGTACCGCGCCACATGGTGTCGTGGTTGCAAAGATGGACCTCGCCATGGGCGTCGGGAGTGAAGTTCCGCATCATGCAGCTTATTGCTCACAGTTTGAGTCGTAACACGATGTCCTGTGGCTGCACGAAAAGCATTATTCAACATGGTGGCGTTGCTGTCAGGGTTCCTCGGAGCCATAATGCGTAGGTAGCGGTCATCCACTGCAGTAGTAACCCGTGGGCGGCCTGATTGAGGCATGTCATCGACAGTAACTGTCTCTCTGTAACTCCTCCATGTCGGAACAACACCGCTTTTGTTCACTCCTAGACACCTTGACACTTTTCTTGTTGAGAGCCCTTCCTTGCTAAAAGTACAAACGCATATGAGATCGAACAGCGGTATTGACCTTCTACGCATGGTGGAAGTACAGACAACACGAGCCATGTACCTCGTTCCCGGTGGAATGACTGGGACCCCACAGTCGAATAGGCGCTGCTCATGCATGGTTGTTTACCTCTTTGGGCGGGTTTAGTGACGTCCCTGAACATTCAAAGGGACTATGTCTGTCATACAATATCCACAGTCAACGTCAATCTTCGGGAGTTCTAGGAACCAGGGTGGTGCTGAACTTTTTTTTTGATGTGTGTAAATTTTTTTCTCATATTTCGTAACGTTACCCAATCCGGCGTTACAAGCTGTGTCCGCAAAGAAGACGTCGTTTCCGCATTTTCTTGTTTCCAGGCTGAAGAGATCCGCAACACCGGTGTTTCTCTCCAGCTGCGCTTTCCTGCCTGCCTTGGCTCCCATGTTCTGTGCTTTGACAGTTCTGTGTTTACCTTTCGGGTGCACAGGCCAGCCTCTTCACCTACACCTGTTGCATCCGATGCCTGACATCACAACTGTCCATCACATGCCAGTGGTGGTGCAGCCTTTGACAGTGTTGTTGTGTTGTTTATGTAGAAGCAGTTTGTAGACGCTTGCAACGTCCAACTCCCTGCGTTATGTAATGGTGCAACTAATGAGTGCCAGAAAATATTAATAGTAGGGGCTGAATTTGGAAGGACGAAGTACAGAGAAAACATAAGCATGACGCTATTAAGTTTAAGGATATAAGCAGAACATTGAGTAAATCTTAAAGGGAATTGAGAAAACACCGGCGATTTTACGCATTCGCATAGGAGGTGGGCGTTGTTTGACGTGAATATATCGCGGAAATGGAGGTTCACAGTGGAACAGTCAGCGAGAGAAATTAATCTTTTGGTGGAGAAATAGTGAAGGGGCTAAATATTTTGGACAGTGATTATGAGAAAGCTAAAGACGACTTTTGCAGTGGATGGTGCAGAGCGGGAATTTGTAGGATGGACTGTAAACAGAACGTCCTGGTACTCTACATATGGTTTTAAGTGTTTGAGGCCTGAATCTAAATTGTGGAAATACGTGGATGGGACTAACGGAAGGTGATGCACATAGGAGGGTAATTGAGATTGGTGCAATATTTAAGGTAGAAGGACGATAAGTGATTGCTTTACATGCCTCATTATAAGATCTGTTACTTAAGAGCGATTGCGAGTTGTTTTTCTGATACAGAGATGTCGCATCAGTGAAGCATCTGCCTAGACAGAGAAACAAAACCACGTAAGAAGCATTATTTCCGTTTCACCTGAATATCGCCCACCCACTTAATCCTCTAACTAACACAAAGTATTTAACAGAAATATCGTTCTCCTAGTTCTGCTTCCTTGCACAGTTGCGAAAGATAATTGTGATCCACCTGAGATTTAGAATCCCTTATTCATGTAGAGTCCCTTATTGATGCATGGAATGACTAGCCTGGGCTACTCCCAGCGTCATACCCGTGTACAAAGAAAATTCTCCGCTCGCCGTGCATCTTTGAAGTCGCTGAAGATCCCCGCACCCGCAGTCGTCCCATTCGCTAGGGTCTCTGTCATCACTTGTCTACTGTGTCGCCGCAGCAACTGTCAGGTCTGTGACCGCAGAAGTTGTAATTATCTGCTGTAGAATAGCAGTTATTTTTTAGCCTTTGCCTAGCGCCGCACACTTGACCTCTTAGCAACAAATAACAAATAGTCCTGAGTTAATACCGAGCATTAAAACCGATAGAGGGATTTGTGAACACAGAGTTACCGTAGCGAAATGGAAATTTTAATCCCCAAATCCTCCAAAAATAAGCGAAAAATATACCTATTGAAAATAAAACGATAAAAATTCACTTGACGCCTTACTGAGAGACAATCTCCACTCATTCCAAATTAATAATGTAAGTGTAGACCGGATGTGGCTTGAATTCAAAGAAATAGTATCTACATCTACATCTACATCTACATGATTACTCTGAAATTCCCACTTAAGTGCCTGGCAGAGGGTTCATCGAACCATTTTCTTGCTACTTCTCTACAATTCCACTATCGAATGGCGCGTGGGAAAAAGGAACACCTAAATCTTTCCGTTCGAGCTCTGATTTCTCTAATTTTATTATGATGATCATTTCTCCCTACGTAGGTGGGTGTCAAAAAAATATTTACGGATTCGGAAGAGAAAGTTGGAGATTGAAATTTCGTAAATAGATCTCGGCGCAAAGAAAACCGCCTTTGTTTCAGTGACTGCCACCCCAACTCGCGTATCATGTCAGTGGCACTCTCACCGCTATTGCACGATAACACGAAACGAGCTGCCCCTCTTTGAATATTTTCGATGTCCTCCATCAATCCTATCTGGTAAGGATCCCATACTGCGCAGCAATATTCCAGCAGAGGACGGAAAAATGTAATGTAGGCTGTCTCTTTGGTGGGTTTGTCACATCTTCTAAGTGTTCTGCCAACAAAGGGTAGTCTTTGTTTCGCCTTCCCCACAATATTACCTATGTAGTCTTTCCAATTTAAGTTGCTCGTAATTGTAATTCCTAGGTATTTAGTCGAATGGACAGGCCTTAGATTTGTGCAATTTATCGTATACCCAAAATTTATCGAATTTCTTTTAGTACCCATGTGTATGACTTCGCACTTTTCTTTGTTTAGTGGTAATTGCCACTTTCCGCATCATACAGAAATTCTCTGTAGATCATTTTGTAATTGGAATTGATGGTCTGATGACTTTACTAGACGGTAAATTACAGCGTCATCTGCAAATAATCTAAGGGGGCTGCTCAGATTATCACCTAGATCATTTATATAAATCAGGAACATCAGAGTGCCTATGACACTACCTTGAGGAACGCCAGATATCACTTCTGTTATGCTCGATGATTTACCGTGTATCACTACGAACTGTGGCCTCTCTGATAGGAATCACGAATCCAGTCACACAACTGAGACGATACTCCATATGCACGCAATTTGATTATAGTCGGTACCAAAGGCCTTCTGGAAATCTAGAAATATGGAATCGACCTGAAATCACTTGTCGACAGCACTCATTACATCATGGGAATAAAGTACTAGCTGTGTTGCACAAGATCGATAAGTTATGAATCCATATCGGCAGCAGTTGACAGATTTATACCAAATAAATTAACAAACGACGGAGCTGATCCTCCTTGGTGTACAAAACGGGTTACAACACTGTTGCAGAAACAACGAAACAAACATGCCAAATTTAAACAGATGCAGAGTCCCCAAGATTGGTGATCTCTTAAAAAAGCTCGAAATTGAGCTCGGTCTTCTATGCGAGATACTTATAACAGTTTCCACAACGAAACTCTGTCTCGAACCCTGGCCGAAATTCCAAAGAGATTCTGGTCGTATGTGAAGTATGTTAGCTGCAAGAAATGCCTTCTCTGCGTGATTGCAACGGAGATGCTATCGAAGACAGTGCTGCCAAAACAGAGTTACTAAACACAGTGTTCCGAAACGGCTTCACAAAACAAGACGAAGTAAATATTCCACAATTCGAATCGAGAACAGTTGCCAACATAAGTAACGCAGAAGTAAAAATTCTCGGAGTAGTTAAGCAACTTAAATCACTTAATAAAAGCAAGTCTTCTGGTCCAGACTGTATACCAATTAGGTTCCTTTCGGAGTATGCTGATGCATTAGCTCCATACTTAACAATCATATACAACCCTTCCTCGGAGAAAGAACCGTACCCAAAAACTGGAAAGTTGCACAGGTCTCACCAGTATTCAAGAAAGGTAGTAGGAGTGATTCACTAAATTACAGGCCCATACCGTTAACGTCAATATGCAGCAGGATTTTGGAACATATTGTGTTCCAACATTATGCATTACCTCGAAGAAAACTGTCTAGTAACACAAAGTCAGTATGGGTTTACAAAACATTGTTGCTGTGAAACACAAGTTGCTATTTATTCACATTAACTGTTGGGTGCTATTGACAAGGGATTTCAAATCTATTCCGTATTTCTGGGTTTCTGGAAGGCTTTTGACAATGTACCACACAAGCGGCTCGTAGTGAAATTGCGTGATTGTGGAATATCGTCTCAGTTATGTGACTGAATTTGTGATTTCCTGTCAGAGAGGTCACAGTTCGTAGTAACTGACGGAAAGTCATCGAATAAAATAGAAGTGATTTCTGGCGTTCCCCAAGGTAGTGATATAGGCCCTTTGCCGTTCCTTATCTATATAAACGATTTGGGAGACAATCTGAGCAGCCGTCTTAGGTTGTTTGCAGATGACGCTGTCATTTATCGACTACTAAAGCCATCAACAGATCAAAACAAATTCCAAAACTATTTAGAAAAAGATATCTGAATGGTGCGAAAGCTGATAGTTGACACTAAATAACGAAAAGTGGGAGGTCATCCACATGAGTGCTAAAAGGAATTCGTTAAACTTCGGTTACACAATAAATCAGTCTAACCTAAAAGCCGTAAATTCAACTAAATACGTAGGTATTACAATTACGATCAACTTGAATTCGAAGGAACACATAGAAAATGTTGTGGGGAAGGCTAACCAAAGACTGCGTTTTATTGGCAGGACACTTAGAAAATGTAAGAAATCTATTACGGAGACTGCCTACACTACGCTTGTCCGTCCTCTTTTAGAATACTGCTGTGCGTTGTGGGATCCTTACCAGATAGGCCTGACGGAGTACATCGAAAAAGTTCAAAGAAGGGCCGCACGTTTCTTATTATCGCGAAATATGGGAGAGACTTTCACAGAAATGATACAGGTTTCGGGCCGGACATCATTAAAAGAAAGGCGTTTTTCGTTGCGACGTTATCTTCTCACTAAATTCCAATCACCAACTTTCTCCTCCGAGTGTGAAAATATTTTTACACCGACCTACATAGGAAGAAACGCACACCAGCATCAAATAAGGGAATTCAGAGTTCGTACGGAAAGATATATGGGTTCGTTCTTTCCGCGCGCTATACGAGATTGGAATAATAGAGAATTGGGAAGGTGTTTCGATGAACACTCTGCCAGGCACTTAAATGTAATATGCAGAGTGTCCATGTAGATGTATCGCGTGGGTGGAGTTCTTTAATTGCAATCTTTAATTACAGAGATTAATTTGGCCCTGTGGATCTGTCACAGGTATCATTGCCCATAAATTGAATAATAAAAGAAATCATCTGACTACGAAATTAAACAATGATTTCAGTGAACTCGGTAGTTAAAATTACGATAACTTGGTTTAACAGTCACTGAAATCAATAAACTAGTATCTTGACAAACTTGGATAGTGGACCTGGACATATAATTCAAATTATATATCTGGATAAAATATTTATATTCACAGGAGTCGTACCGTGAAGGCTGTAGGTTAGTACACAGAGACATAACGTGCTACAGTGTGTATCTAATGCCGTAGTGTAGTGCATGTTGAAGTTCTAACTGCTATTATATCTTCGAAATATAGATTTAACCCTTTCGCTCACGAATTATCTATTTGCTGAAAAAAGAATCATTGCTTTGTTATCCAGGATTTTTCAGATTTTTAAAATATTCCGAGGTGCCCCCCCCCCCCAAGGGGGCGATACGACACTTGCCCAAATGAGGACATTTTGTTGAAGTGGGTGCGATATAAGTCGAATGGTTAAAGTATTTTATTTGATTTTATTTTACCAAAATACATAAATTACACAAAGCTTACTTAATGATTATATGCATAAACTATGGTTTTACAGCTGTGAAGAATGATAATCAAAGAAACAATTTTTTTTTATCCCGACATAAGTGAATGTTACATTTTAAACAATAAAACTTAGTTTTGCCTTTCGAACCCGGTTCCTTGCACCTGTCAAAAGATGTTTTGTCATTTCGCAAGATCGACATATTTTGCGTTTGTGCTGGCTACTTGTCAATAAATCGTTTACTTCGAGATGATTTATAATGCTGGAGCACAAGTCGACGTTAGTGATATGGGTATGTAATTCAGCAGACTACTCCTGTTTCCCTTTTTCAGTATTGGAGTGACTTGGGTGCGGATCTATATCTGAAGATGATCGTGTAAAACATCGAGGTGTGTTGCGGTAAAATAAACAAATGACTGATGCAGCTTTTTTTTTATTTGCACTAAGGAGTTGTTTAGTTTTTCTCGTATGTACCACTGTATTTCTTAAAGAGCATTTAATGTGCACAAGCAACATGTTAAAAGACTACGCACCTTGTTTCCGACAAGCAACTTAGAGAATATAGAAATATTGGTAAAAATTGTCGATATAAATGAATAAATGTTGTTTGAAATGTCAGATACAGTATTAAGATTTTTAAAGTGGTCGAAATAGGAATTTGAAGGCATAATTTGATACATAGTTGTTATAGAATGCTCATAAAATTTCGAGATATTGTTTTCGTAAGCTAACTTTTCGATGAATGTTATTCTGAATCCTCAGTGATTAAAAATATTCATATTTGCTTATAAGCCATCTATGGACAGAATCGTACTAACAAACAGAGGCCTAATGCAATTTATTAAGTCTGTGATATAGATTTTTAGTATTTATGTTGAGATCCGTTTTTAGTCTCAAAATCTGCTCGCTGTCTACTTCTTGGATATCATTATTTGCTGATATTTTTATGGTAGTTGCGTAGCAGCAGGATAGAAAATGCATTTCGTGAGCTATCTTCAACCGCTGTGCTAGTGCAGGCAAGCTTCGCGGCTGCGTTCCATTCTTCGCCGGTCGGCTGACGGCGCAACTGCATTTCCAGGCGGCTCAGTCGAGATCAGCCAAGTTAAACAACGACCCAAGTTGGGCCGGGCGCTGCGCTGCGCGGATGAGCGACCACCAGTCCTGGGGGCGCTGTTGGCCGCAGCACAGCCGGCCAGTCCCCTTATTACTATCGGACAAGCCTTACTCCACAGCAGCTCCAGAGCCCGGCAAAGTCTTCCAAGAATCGCTTTACTTAGAGGACACTTCACCATTCCTCATTCTATGACTGAGTTTGTCTGCTAAGTGTCACACGAACTAGTTGACTACCATCGTTATGTTAATCAGCGTTATCCTAAAACCATAACTGTACCCCTGTAAACAAACAACGCCGACTCTAATGGCCATCGTTTACATAGTTAGTGATAACATACCTGGGACGCAGTCTATAACCGTATCGCTCCATTTTTGCCTAGAGCTTCGTTCCCGCTGATAAAGATCTCAACACAGAGTGAAGATACACAAGTTTAAGTTGTTCTGTGTTTCTTGCTTTGGAGGTCGAATACTACTAAGATCGTACAGATAATAATAATAATTTACCGTCATCCAATCGCGGAAAGAGGACCAACAGTTTCACGTGGGCTCCGAACCACGTGTCGTTCCTGGAGACTCCTGAAATGATTGATAGGTGAAGGATAGATGAAGAGAACGCTGAAAATTTGCATAGTCCGACCACAATTCCATCCTGTGACCTCTAGGTTTCCAGGTACAACTTCTACCGCTAGACCAGCAGATCGGCGGCGTTACATCAGAAATGGGTATAACTGCTGAAGTGCTAATATGTATAGTACAGTGGCCACCATAGTGATCAGGATAGTTTAATCCTGAGAACATGTTCAAGAGGGGAGAAGAATATATTAAATATCACCATATGTAGCCGTTGGTGCCACGATAAGAAGGCGCGGCGAACGCGTAGTCTCAGCTTTAAAATATTTGAATAATTTCGGATGATGGCGTGTGACTCGACAAATTGTTTTGTGAAAACTAATATACGGTTCTGTCGCTGTCTCTATTTCAACAAACATAATGTGTTGCAACATTCATTTTGACACGGGTTACTCTGTGAGTTTAAATCTCTGGTCCCATACTTCCCAGGATTATCATCCTCAGCAGAAAACGAAAAACTAATTAAACATTTATTCCTAATTACACACTTTGAGCCCGAAAACCGTACATCAAAAAGAGATTCTTTTGTAAACGATACGCCCATTATAGGAAAGACGTTGCCCTTACATCCTACAGTTCCCTACTTCCTGTCAATACGATTTCTCAATAAGGCGTTGTCCTTTTCTCTCACTTCACTCCCTTTATAATATGTCATTTAATAATGAGTACAATTATCGTAAGTACTGTGAAGTTATAATTAAACTTTCGCTACGTCAGAGAGTCCACATGCTAAACTAGGGATCGTAAGACATTTGTGGGGATATGAAGAAGAGAAGTACGGGTAAACCACTGAAAGAAACAATTTCAATATCCACATTCAAGGGAAACCTTTGTTAATTGTGTACCATGTTTACGTTCCACATTACAAATGCTGCTGAGTGTGACGACCATCTGCATCCACGACAGCCTGGAACGGCACTAGGGACAGCGCTTCACAACTGTTCGCAGCACTTGTCGAAGGGTGGAATATGGAATGTTCAGCTGTCGTGGCGCAGTTCGTGCACTACTTGAAGACCGCACATTGCGTCCAGCATTCGCAGCCATGGCAACAGTAACCTCTTAAACTATTTGTGGTGCAGTTGGCTGTCGGCCTCTCTCAGGAGTAATTTCCAAATCACCAGTTAACTAGAACTTCCGAATCGTGTTGTTCAGCCACTATGCGGAAAGAAAATCTATTCGTTTTCCTTTATAACGTCGATATTGGTGACTAGTGCCAGCACTATTGCTGCTGCTTTGATAAAACAGCTTTAGGAGTAAAGCCCTGCTCACCTGGACCAGACGTAAATTGACTGTCTGCAAGTGTATTGTACACTGACGCTCGTGTTTCAATCATACATTGCCGTATTAGTGCCGGCACGTAACGGCATATGATGACACTAAGACGGCTAACAACGCGAATCCTGAAGCGCACAGTCTAAAAATCATTCCTATAAATCTGGTTACCCATCCGGTAAGTAGTTTTCCGACGACACTGGCAGAAGCAGAGAATGTTTCATTATAACGAACCTCTATACGGTCACAAGTTCTCAGCAGACAGTCCATATTGCGTGTAATAAGTTTAAATTTTCAGTTAAGATGCCCATAGAAAAGTTAGTGAGTGATACCAGTACAGTGTGTGCGTGTAGTTTCCATTGGTCTTAATATAAGTGGCAGTGAGCTAAAAACGAAACAGGTGGAAATAAATAAATAAACTGTTAATTAATTCAAACTTAATCGCCATAACTATTAATATATTTATCCAACTGTAAGACAAGATGTTCGTTGCCTTCATGAGGAAATGTTGGCGGTTGCCTATGGTATCATGACTGTACACATGCAGGCACTGCTTCGTTCGAAACAAATCGGTGGTCATGGTTCAAATGACTCTGACCACTACGAGACTTAACATCTGAGGTCGTCAGTCCTCTAGACTTAGAACTACTTAAACGTAGCTAACCTAAGGACAGCACTCACATCCATGCCCGAGGCAGGATTCGAACCTGCGACCGTAGTAGCAGCGCAGTTCCGGGCTGAAGCGCCTAGAACCGCTCGCTCACAACGGCCGGCTCGGTGGCCATGAACGTCTTTCTTCGGGGCTCCAGGGGAAAAAATCAGGACTGTGTGGAGCATGTGTAAGGGCTTCCCACTAACTGTTCTGCAGCGTAGTCGAAACAACCTGGTAACACATGGGCCAGCTTCAGAAGTTTAGCTGGGAACGCCTTACACATCCTCCATACAGTCCGATCTCTCCTCATGTGATTTTTCTTTCAGCGCTGAAGAAAGATACTCGTAGCTGTCGAATTGTTTCGGACGGAGAAGTGCAGGCCTGGGTAAAATCATGGTTCCGTGAGCAACCAGAAATGTTTTACTTGAAGACATTGACCAACTTGTCTCACAGTGAAATAAATGTTTTAACAGCTATGGGGATTATTTTGATATAATCACAGGTTTTGCATGATACTTGCTTTCCCCAAAGCCTTGGCAGGCATAAAATGGTTCAAATGGTTCTCAGCACTATGGGGCTTAACATCTGAGGTCATCAGTCCCCTAGACTTGGAACTACTTAAACGTAACTAACCTAAGGACATCACACACATCCATGCCCGAGGCAGGACTCGAACCGGCGACCGTAGCAGCATCGCGGTGCCGGACTGAAGCTCCTAGAACCTCTTGGCCACAACGGCCGGCTGGCTGGCATCTTGAACTTGAAAATGGCACTTGTGCCTTTTGCGAAAGATGCCTGTGACCGTTGGCATGAGCAAAAATCCCTACAAAATTTTTGATTATTGGTTCAATTTAAGTTGGAAGTTTGAAGTCTGAATAACTGGAATGAAGTTTGAATAACTGGAATGGTAACAGAAATAAGACGTTACTGTGAGACCGAGTTAAGAATTTTATATAACATCAACATTTTATTTAATAAAATCATGAAAATATCTCCTTGATCACTCACTTTACTTAATAGTACGGTTATATGGAATGCTGGCCCTTCATCAGTGATACCGAAAAAAATAGCAATTTT
Source organism: Schistocerca piceifrons (assembly GCF_021461385.2). Lineage (NCBI taxonomy): Eukaryota > Metazoa > Arthropoda > Insecta > Orthoptera > Acrididae > Schistocerca > Schistocerca piceifrons. The sequence goes on along the minus strand of NC_060149.1, from coordinate 42,837,909 downwards.
ATGGAACCTATCTCTCCTAACTAAGATGACTACAGGAGCCATCACGTAGTGCGTCTATACTCACCAGAGTCTCTGCCGTGAATCTTAACCATCTCCGTTCGTCTGTGGTCGACACACGGTGGCCGGAAGGGCTCAGAGAGTCTGCACAGCGGCTATTTGCCAACCTAACGGGGCCTGCTAACGCGCGGGGAACTTACGTCTCTCTGGTCCAGTGCAGTCGCACTCTACTTGATACACTGGTTGGCTAAACTGCATCTCCACATTCACAGAACCCATAGCAGACAGCCCACGCCTACGTCAGTAGACGACACGCATTCACATTTGCAGACTATACTAAGAGTGATGACAACATATATCCGGATAAAAGTTCCCTGAGTGTCGGAAGGGCACCCAGGTGTGTTTTGTGCATGTGACTGTTGCATCAAGCCATGTAGCGGTTCACATGGAGCCGTTACAATTTACTTACTTTTTTCCATCGGTATCGTTTTCATTTAACTGTCCCTTATGTATTCTCACTCCTATGAAAATATGAAGACAGTCTTTGAATACGTAATAATACCTTTCAGAATAATATGTTACAGTGTGGAGCCTCGATGAGCACTAAAGTAATCACAAATTCATGTAGAAAAAGTAAGAAGAGAAATGTCATACACTAAGAATGTCTGCATATGACGTTTCACATGACGACAATTAAACAATTTTTGGATGAAATACGATACTATAGAACGCACACTGACGTATTTTAAACTTACAACATCCATTCAGACTTTTAAAAGTGAGAAATTAGAGGTTTTTAAAGGCACAGAAACTAATTACGTACATTTCTGTAAACAGTTTGCAACGCTGCATTCATATAAAATATTTTTTTCTGAGTTGTTGTGAAAGGCGTGCAGTCTTAAAAAAAAGTAAATGTGATGGTGATGATGTTGGGTGGCGCTCAACTACGTACCCTCCGAGTCGGAGTTGAAATATTAAAAGTTTTGGCTGGTTTCGTAGTCTAGGGGCTGGGATACGTAGTTGCCGCATTACAGGCCAAATACTGCAGAGTCTACAGTAGTCTATATGATAAGAATAAACACATGAATCGAATGGTCGAAGGTTTCTATAACTCGGAAATTGCGAATTATGAACGTATCATATAAATTTATAAATGAAAGATTGCAATTAAATAAAATCTGCAGATACTGTCTTAACGACTTCAAATGATGAGTACGATAGAAGTACGTTTGAGCATGTGGTATATTTCTGCAAAAAACTTATTGGTGTCGATGATCCAGCAATTGAGTAGAATATCAGATGAATGACAGCGAAACCATAGATTCCTACTGCACCTAATTAGTTATGAACAACAACATAGCTCGCGAGATATTCACTTCTAAATGCGCACTACGTTTTCACTGTAAGAGCCACAGAAATCTTACAAGTGCGCAAGTCAGCACTACGAATTGTTTTTTATCTACCGCGACCATGCGCAAACCGCTCCACTCTCTGCAAGTCTCTGCCGCGCCCAAGCGTCCGTCGCGCAGTCATGTCAGCACTTCCCGTGTCCTGTGCCGTACCGTCCCTCACGTCGCACTGTCCCGAACTCCCCTTCCATTCACTTCGGTAGTCGCCTCCCTTAGTAACAAGCGCTGTAATTGGTTAGAGCGCTCCCCCCATGTCCCCAAGCCAAAGTACACTCCCAACCATAAAACACTTTCGAAATACTGGATTTATATTTAAATAACTTGGAATTAAATAAATATTCCTACGGCTAGACCATAAACACGCTCTAACACGCATTATTAGATACATAAACAAAACGCCAGTAGACTAATGTCTCTGTGCTTTCTAAAACACAGTAAATATTTAACGAGTTTCTTCATGAATAGTATGTATCGGATATAAACAAAGACGTATATGAATAAATCTATTTATAAGCATGCTGCTATCGTTTTTTCGTGTAACTGTGGAGTACTTATGGCCTGACGCTATCGATAGTAATCGGCCACTTTGACCTCCAATAACTTATGTACTATTGAAGTTACATACCAGTAATTCATACTAATTTAGGTTTACATAATAGCTTTCTAAAGACATGGCGAACGACAAAATCGGATGAAGCGTTTAGATTTTGGAATTTCGTTACTGGGTGTTACTTGTATAGTTTACTGTCAGACACTAAACTTTAAATAATAAAGCTATTGAAAATCTGATTACACCATCAGAATCGCCGTGCAAATAATGGTATGTACATGTTTGTTTGTGAGGTATCATTATTCATCTGGCTACTGTTGGTTTCTATATGAACTGTGAAACGTCTGCCATTAAGGTTTCACAAAGTGCGCCATCTTTGGCACTCCCGGCGTATCTCCTTCATCTACACAGCGTCACCATGGAATTCCCAGCCACGTGCTCGATGTACCACGTGGTCTGGCCATTGGGCGGCATCACGCGCTTGTTAACGAGCTACGCCTTGCCGAGCGGCCAGAGTGGTGGCCGCCAACTCAGAACTTACAATATTTTCAGGGTGCCACAACTCGCCCGTTACCTCACAGGCGTTAATACGGTGAACGTAATCAGATATGTCATACTTATAGTCTCATCTGCTGATTTTTATTGAATCTGTTCCCAATAGTTCCGTAACTTGAACTTTCTATTTTTTCCATGATTGTATTGCCAAACATAGCGCCAGTCAAAATACACTGTTATGAAGAATAATTAGCTCCAAACACCTGATTGCTACCATCAGAAATCTTATTACTGCCTGTTACATAAACTGAAAAATAGTAACAGCTATGTAATGTAGTAGATTAATCAAGTGCCTGCAGTGCACAGTTCAATTAGAACGGATTTGAATTAGAATAACTCTCTTTTTCATCCAAATAGTATCAGACATGTCATCTTAATTGATAAACAAAAAGAAAATGAGGTATTATGCATTATCTACACAGCAGCATTATCTTATCAAAAAATATCTTAACACAGTTCATTTATTTCACATTACTGATCACTGTCCACACTACACATAACCACACACTACAGTACACAAGACTGTACTCCTCTCTCTCTCTTTATATATACACTCCTGGAAATGGAAAAAAGAACACATTGACACCGGTGTGTCAGACCCACCATACTTGCTCCGGACACTGCGAGAGGGCTGTACAAGCAATGATCACACGCACGGCACAGCGGACACACCAGGAACCGCGGTGTTGGCCGTCGAATGGCGCTAGCTGCGCAGCATTTGTGCACCGCCGCCGTCAGTGTCAGCCAGTTTGCCGTGGTATACGGAACTCCATCGCAGTCTTTAACACTGGTAGCATGCCGCGACAGCGTGGACGTGAACCGTATGTGCAGTTGACGGACTTTGAGCGAGGGCGTATAGTGGGCATGCGGGAGGCCAGGTGGACGTACCGCCGAATTGCTCAACACGTGGGGCGTGAGGGCTCCACAGTACATCGATGTTGTCGCCAGTGGTCGGCGGAAGGTGCACGTGCCCGTCGACCTGGGACCGGACCGCAGCGACGCACGGATGCACGCCAAGACCGTAGGATCTTACGCAGCGCCGTAGGGGACCGCACCGCCACTTCCCAGCAAATTAGGGACACTGTTGCTCCTGGGGTATCGGCGAGGACCATTCGCAACCGTCTCCATGAAGCTGGGCTACGGTCCCGCACACCGTTAGGCCGTCTTCCGCTCACGCCCCAACATCGTGCAGCCCGCCTCCAGTGGTGTCGCGGCAGGCGTGAATGGAGGGACGAATGGAGACGTGTCGTCTTCAGCGATGAGAGTCGCTTCTGCCTTGGTGCCAATGATGGTCGTATGCGTGTTTGGCGCCGTGCAGGTGAGCGCCACAATCAGGACTGCATACGACCGAAGCACACAGGGCCAACACCCGGCATCATGGTGTGGGGAGCGCTCTCCTACACTGGCCGTACACCACTGGTGATCGTCGAGGGGACACTGAATAGTGCACGGTACATCCAAACCGTCATCGATCCCATCGTTCTACCATTTCTAGACCGGCAAGGGAACTTGCTGTTCCAACAGGACAATGCACGTCCGCATGTATCCCGCGCCACCCAACGTGCTCTAGAAGGTGTAAGTCAACTACCCTGGCCAGCAAGATCTCCGGATCTGTCCCCCATTGAGCATGTTTGGGACTGGATGAAGCGTCGTCTCACGCGGTCTGCACGTCCAGCACGAACGCTGGTCCAACTGAGGCGCCAGGTGGAAATGGCATGGCAAGCCGTTCCACAGGACTACATCCAGCATCTCTACGACCGTCTCCATGGGAGAATAGCAGCCTGCATTGCTGCGAAAGGTGGATATACACTGTACTAGTGCCGACATTGTGCATGCTCTGTTGCCTGTATCTATGTGCCTGTGGTTCTGTCATTGTGATCATGTGATGTATCTGACCCCAGGAATGTGTCAATAAAGTTTCCCCTTCCTGGGACAATGAATTCACGGTGTTCTTATTTCAATTTCCAGGAGTGTATATATAACACACACACACACACACACACACACACACACACACACACACACACAAACGCACACACACAGACTCGGCTAGATTCAGGATCTCGATAATATGTCAGCCATTTTATTTAATACTCTGTAAGCTGAGTCAGTACCTCTCCAAAATTCATCGATCGTTCAGATGAAGAAAATGGAAAACGGGTACGATAGTTTATTACTTATCCCGGGCATAGTGAACTATGACTGTTTTGTAGAATAAAACATATTTATTAATAAATAATGTAGCTTTTTACTGTTCCCTACCCTGTGTTATGTAAATGATTCTTCACTTCGTACTATGAATTACTTAAGAGTAACGTGTCAAATAACATTGTAGATATTTTGGTTTCAGTTGTCACTTGAACTTCACATGCAGTTTGTTGTACAATTATAATTCTATTTCGAAATTACTGACGTTTTGTTTGTTTACTCTCAGTAAATATAAGTTTAGTTTGGTACTGTTTCCATTATCATAAATATTACTGATATTAAGATAACTACAGATTAGTACATGTACTCACATGGTCTAGTTGAATCCCCAGCTGTTTAAATAGATCTTATCAGGGAGTTCTGTTATTGGTTTTGGTTATTATTGTAAAGAGCCTTTGCTGTTACTTGAAGACTGTGTCTGTGTGTTGTATGTGAGAGCCTCTTAAAATTATTACATAGGTAAAAATGAAATGCATATAGAAATATTAAGTAACTATTAGGTACGGTCTCTTACTGGCTGGCGAAAAGACTCTAAGGGTATAGCATCCTGATGACGTTTCCTTTGCTAGTGAATATGTGTGTTGACTCAATTTCATGTAGCAGTCAATATTAATGCCTAAAAGCTTTTTGTTTCTTGTACAGTCTTTAAATGTTTCGTCAATATTTGCTTTCACAGAGCTATTTTCCCCCTTTAATCCGAAATGCATACTGACTGTTTTCGTTATCTTCATCGTACTGCTGGCTGAAGTGGCTGTGCGGTTCTAGGCGCTGCAGTCTGGAACCACGAGACCGTTACGGTCGCAGGTTCGAATCCCGCCTCGGGCATGGATGTGTGTGATGTCCTTAGGTTAGTTAGGTTTAACTAGTTCTAAGTTCTAGGGGACTAATGACCTCAGAAGTTGAGTCCCATAGTGCTCAGAGCCATTTGAACCAATTTCATCGTACGCTTACAGCATGATGAACAACAGGAATAATGTTTTATGGTGTAATTGGCTTTTTGTGTTAGCAATTCTGGTATTTCTTCTTTGCTTATAGTGTTGCTGTCATCAAAAAAAAATAACGTTTTTTCCCAGGTCTTACACTGTCTGGAAAGTCGCTGATATAGGAGCTTTAAAATAAAATTGGTCCTTTGATGTTGCCCTCAGGGACTGCTGTGTTAATATAATTGGGATCTGATAAAAATTTAACAAAAATGTTGCTTCATTTGAGAATCATTGTACCCTGCTTCTCACCGTGACTGGAGATAGTCATTGGCTCTTCTCTGTAATTCTAATGATTCTAGCTTTGGTTATAGTAGAATTTTCTGGCCAGTGATGTTCAAGGTCTATGGTAGATCTAAATATATACCTGTGGCAAATGTATCCTTGCCTACAGTATCATGTATCCTTTCTGTAACTTCTAGTACGACTGATTCTGTACTTCTACTTACTATTGCGAAAACGAAACATTGTTTCATTGTGGAGGTCAAATTTGTGAAAGTAATTTATTAGTCTGTCTTTAGAAACGTATTTTATTGTTTTCGTGGATGATGACAGAAAGGAATTGGGCCTGTACTCTTATACATCTTTTGCGTCAGGGCACAACATTAGCCTGTTTCAGATTCTCAGGAAGACTACCTGAGCTGAGAGACTCATTCTGGCGTTGTACACTGGCAATACTTCCTTTAAGTACACAGAATGGCACTTCATCTGTGACTACTGACTTCGTACATGGTATTTTTTGTAGAAGAGTATGTTGTACCTTGAAATGCTCTTCAAATGTCCAACTCTTTCCATCACTGTTATATTAGTATTAAATATTTTCTTATCCCATTTATGAATGATAACATTCAAGTTTTTTCGAAAATTACAAAATTTATTACGGATAAGTAACCTTTTTTAAATATAAAAAAGTTTCTCATGTAAAACATACTCGTGTATCTAGAACTAAATTCTCTATCGTTACGTGGCAAATACAGCTTTCATATAGAATCTACTGAAAACTAAAACACATTTCGATTTTACAGACATGTAAATTTGTTCAGATAGTGATGATACTCAATCCATTGGCAAATATCATATTCTCGATGGTAGAAATCCATCATCCGTTTCAAGGTACAGATTACGACTGGGCTGATTAGTAGAAAATCGTGTGTCTGTAAGGAGACTGATGCGTGAAGCATTAAAATACCACTGTCATACCATAGCAAAAGATCATACTGACAACCAGAGAAAATTCTGATGCTACATAAAATTGTTGAACGGATCAAAGACTTCTGTCCAGTCACTTGTTCACCATTCTGGCGCGGCAACAGCCGACAGCAAAAGAAAATCCAGAGTTTTAAATATCACCTTTAACATACCATTCCCGTAAAAGGATCGCGGAAACGTACTACCACTTGACCGTTGTACAAATTCCCGCTTCGGGGTCATAGTAATAGTCATCGCTGGTGCAGAAAGCCAACTAAATAACTTGGAAACGAGTAAGTCACCAGGTGCAGATGGAATCCCAATTCGTTTATACAGAGTACTTATATGGCGTTGTCCCCCATTGCTTAGCTTCCACTTGTCGCGGATCTCGCTCTGAGCGAAAAGTACCAAGCGACTGGAGAAAACCGGAGTTGACTCTTATGTATAAGACGAGTAAGAGAACGGACCGGCAAAATTATAGACCAGTATCCTTAACATCGGTCTGCTGCAGAATTTTAGAAGATATTCTCATACCCAACATAATAAGAGCTAGTGTCCACAAATCAGCATGTATTTTAAATCATCTTTCATGCGAAGCTTTCCTTTTTCTCACAAGATCTCCACCGAACCACGGATGAAGTCCAACAGGCAGATTCCTACTCCTAGATTGCAGGAAAGCGTTTGACACAGTGCCCCGCTACAAACTGTAATGGTAGGTACGACCACACGGAATAGGTTCCCAGATATATGATTGGCTCAAAGATATCTTAAGTAATAAAACCCAGTACGATGTCCTCTACTGCGAGTGTTCATCACAGAAAAGGCTGTTGTCACGAGCGCCCACGGAAGGGTGGTAGCACAGCTCTAGTTCTCTTTGTAAATAAACGATCTGATGAAATGCGCAGCACATTGTGTATGTTTGCTGATAACGATGCAGTTTCCGGGAAAGTGTCATCTTAAGTGAATGTATGACGATTTAGACCTTGTTTCTATTTGATGAGATGAACGGCAGCTTGCTCTCAATTTGTAGAAAGTAAGTTAATGCAGATGAGCAGGGAAAAAAATCCTGTAATTTTCGAATAAATGTTGTGCTGCTAGATAGAGCCACGTCTATTGAATCTCTAGGTGTAATGTTGCAAAGGGATGCGAGGCGGAACGATCACGTCGTCTCGGCACTATGGAAGGCGAAGGCTCTGTTGCGTCTTATTGGAAGGATTCTAGGGAACGTACTCCACTTAAAACAGAGGCAGCATATACCACAACACTAGTGCGAGTCATTCTAGAGAACTGCTCGAGTGCTTGGGATGTACAGCAGTTCAGATTGTTGGTAGTCATCGAATCAATTCAATGGCGTAGTGCTAGATTTGTTACTGGTAGGTTGGATCAGTACTTGAGTATTACGGAGATACTTCGAAAACTGGAATGGGAATAACTATAGGGAAGACGACATTCTTTTCGAAAAACACTATTGAGAAAATAAAGACAACTCGCAGATGCAGATGAGGACAGGAAGGATCTGCATCTGATGAATCATGTCAATTATTACTGAATTTTAATCTACATATATAATCCACAAGCCAATTCTGATCGTTCTCTTCCTGTTCCACTTGCAAATGGGGCGAGAAACAACACTGTCTATATGCCACACCGACGTGATATACAATGAGCGTAGCCTTTCGCGCACTGGCTACCATCACTATGTGCTTTCTTGAAACATATTTCTGCTATACCTGTTCACCAATGAGTGGATCACTTAATGTAATCACAGATTGAATCCCTTGGCTTTTATGCGAGCAACACTTCACATGTTGCGAGCATGATGTGTAAGCTGTTCTAGCACATTCTGTAAGTCCTGCAGTCTATTGATCCCTGAAATTGCGTTTCCGCTGTCAATGCGGTTGGGACAGTCAACCATTTACTTCATAATTCTCTTGCCAGATTGATCTGCGGATGGTAAGATGTGATGTGGATTACCTTGATTCTTAGATTCATTACCGCATGTAGCGATTCATGTGTCACAAACTGTGATCGACCATCCACTGTATGGCTCGACCAAACTGGGGCACATGATGTTTGGCCATTAATTTGGTTATTGTTTTAGCAGAAAGAGCTCCACAGCATTAGAAAGCAGCTTATTTAAGACTATAGGATTTTGTTTACAGAACATCCGAAACTGAATAGCATAGTAAGAGCCGGCCGAAGTGGACGTGCGGTTCTAGGCGCTGCAGTCTGGAACCGCGAGACCGCTACGGTCGCAGGTTCGAATCCTGTCTCGGGCATGGTTGACTGTGATGTCCTTGGGTTAGTTAGGTTAAACTAGTTCTAAGTTCTAGGGGACTAATGACCTCAGAAGTTGAGTCTCATAGTGCTCAGAGCCATTTGAACTATTTGATCCATAGTGAGATTCAAAATACCCGCTTCAGTCACGAATTCGTTTTATTATATACACTACCGCTTTCGGAAAAATTATATTCCAATCTTCAGGCGTACAAAATAACAGAAACGAAATAGAATGTACAGTGTAAGTCCGTGTAGCTTTCATTGAATTATAAACAAATAACTATCGATGGTAATTCACTTACAAATATAACCGAGAAAATGTGATCGGGTTAGACAGCTTAGAAAAGAGTAAATCTAGAAAAGGAAATGAATTTTATGGGGAGCTCCAACTGCTATTGTGGTCTTCAGTCCAGAGGCTGGTTTGATGCAGCTCTCCATGCTACTATGTCCTGTGCAAGCCTCTTCATCTCTGAATAACTACTGCAACCTACATCCTTCTGAATCTGCTAAGTGTATTCATCTGTTGGTCTTCCTCTACGATTTTTACACTCCACGCTTCCCTACAATACTAAATTGGTGATCCCTTGGCGCCTCATAACGTGTCCTATCAACCGATCCCTTTTTCTAGTCAAGTTCTGTCACAAACTCCTCTTCTCCCTGGCTCTATTCAGTACCTAGTCATTAGTTCCGTGATCTACCCATCTAATCTTCAGTATCTTTTGTAGCACCACATTTCGAAAGCTTCAGTTCTCTTCTTGTCTACACTGTTTATCGTCCATGTTTCACTTCCATACATGGCTACACTCCGTGTAAATGCTTTCAGAAAAGACTTCCAAACACTTAAATCTATACTAAATGCTAATAAATTTCTCTTCTTCAGAAACGCTTTTCTCGCCATAGCCAGTCTACATTTTATATCCTCTCTACTTCGATATCATCATTTATTTTACTCCCCCAATAGCAAAACCCATTTACAACTTTAAGCGTCTCAATTCCTAATCTAGTTCCCTCAGCATCACCAGATTTAATTCGACTGCATTCAATTATCCTCGTGTTGTTTTGTTGATGTTCATCTTATATTCTCGTTTCAAGACGCTGTCCATTCCGTTCAGTATCTCTTCCAGGTCCTTTGCTGTATCTGACAGAATTAGTATGTCGTCGACAAACCATAAAGGTTTTACTATTTATCAATGGATTTTAATTCCCACTCCTAATGTTTCTTTTGTTTCTTTTACAGTTTGCTCAGTATACAGACTGAATAACATTTGGGATAGGCTACAACCCTGTCTCACTCTCTAGTTAACCACTGCTTTCCCTTCATCCGCCTCGACTCTTATAACTGCCATCTAGTCTCAGCACAAATTGTAAATAGCTTTTCGATCCCTGTGTTTAACACCCGCCACATTTAGAATTTGAAATAAAATATTCCAGTCAACTCTGTCAAAAGCTTTTTCTAAGTCTACAAATGCTAGAAACGTAGGTTTGCCTTTCCTTAACCTATCTTCTAAGCTAAGTCTAAGGGTCAGTGTTGCCTCGCGTGTTCCAGCATTTCTGCGGAATCCAAACTGATCCTCCCCGAGGTCGGCTTCTACGAGTTTTTCCATTCGTCTGTAAATAATTCGCGTTTATATTTGGCAGCCGTGACTTATTAAACTGATAGTTTGGTAATTTTCACATCTGTCAACACCATCTTTCTTTGGGATTGGAATTATTATATTCTTCTTGAAGTCTGAGGGTATTTGGCCTGTCTCATACATCTCGCTCACCATATGAAGGAGTTTTGTCGTGGCTGGCTCTCAGTTGTCCGAACGGAGTGTTGTCTACTCCCGGGGCCATGTTTCGATTTAGGTCTTTCACTGCTCTGTCCAATCCTTCACGCAGTACTATATCTCCCATTTCATCTTCCTCTACGTCACCTTCCATTTCCATAATATTTCCGTCATCACTGTTGTATAGGCCCTCTATATACTCCTTCCACGTTTCTGCTTTCCCTTCTTTGCTTAGGACTGGTTTTCCGTCTGAGCTCTTGATATTAATACAGGTGGTTCTCTTTTCTCCAAAGGTCTGTTTCCCATCTGAGCTCTTGATATTAATACAGGTGGTTCTCTTTTCTCCAAAGGTCTCTTTAATTTTCCTGTAGGCATCATCTTCATCCTTACAATTGTTCTCTAGCCATTCCAGCCTAGCCATTTTGCACTTCCTGTCGATCTCATTTTTGTGAAGCTTGTTTTCCTTTTAGCCTTTTATATTTTTCCTGTCAGCAATTAATTTCAATATGTCTTGTGTTACGCAAGGTTTTCTACTTTCCCCTGTCTCCTTATCCACTCGATCCTCTCTGCCTTCACTATTTCATCTCTCAGAGCTACCCATTCATCTTCTACTGTATTCCTTTCCCCTGTTCTTGTCAACTATTCCCTAACCTTCCCTATGAATCTCTCTACAACTTCTGGTTTTTTCAGTTTACACAGGTCCCATCTGCTTAAATTGCTATATTTTTGCAATTTCTTCAGTTTTAATCTGTAGTACGTAACCAATAAATTGCGCTCGCAGTCCACATCTGCCCCTGGAATTGCCTTACAGTTTAAAACCTGGTTCCAAAATCTCTGCCTTACCATTATATAATCTATCTGAAACATTCCTGTGCCTCCAGGTCTCTTCCATGTATACAGGATTCTTTTATGATTCTTACACAAAGTGTTTGCTGTGATTAAGTTATGCCCCGTACCGGGCGGTTTCCTCTTTCATTCCTTACCCCCAACCATATTTACCTACTACTTTCCCTCCTCATAGTTTTCCTACAGACGAATTCCAGTCCCCCGTGACTATTAAATTTTCGTCAACGTTAATTACTTGAATAATTTCTTTTATCGCATCATACGTTTCTTCGCTCTCTACATCATCTGCGGAGCTAATCGGCAAATAAACGTGTAGTGCTATTGTAGGCGTTGGCTTGGTGTCTGTCTAGACTACAATAATGTATTCGCTATGCTGTTCGTAGTAGCTTGTCCGCGTTCCAGTTCTTTTATTCATTATTAAAATTACTCCTGCGTTACTATTATTTGATTTTTTATTTATAACCCTGTATTTATCTGACTAAACGTCATCTTCCTTCTGCCATCGAACTTCACTAATTCACACTACACCTAACATTCACCTATCCATTTCCCTTTTTAAATTTTCTAACCTACCTGCATGAATAAGGGATCTGACATTCCACGCCGGCCGCGGTGGCCGTGCGGTTCTAGGCGCTCCAGTCCGGAGCCGCGCTGCTGCTACGGTCGCAGGTTCGAATCCTGCCTCGGGCATGGGTGTGTGTGATGTCCTTAGGTTAGTTAGGTTTAAGTAGTTCTGTTCTAGGGGACTAATGACCACAGCAGTTGAGTCGCATAGTGCTCAGTGCCATTTTTTTGACATTCCACGCTCCGATCCGTAGAACTCCAGTATTGTTTCTACTGCTCATAAGCCACGCATCATGCCGGTAAATGCCAAACTACTCCAAGCTTGGTGTAAGGAGCGTAAACATTGGACGACTGTACAATGGAGAAACGTTGTGTGAAGTGAAGAATCACGGTACACAATGTGGCGATCCGATAGCGGGGTGTGGGTATGGCGAAAGCAAAGTGAACATCATCTGCCAGCGTGTGTAGGGCCAACAGCAAAATTTGGAGGCGAAGGAGCTATGGTGTGGTCGTGTTTTTCATGGGGGGGGGGGGGGGGTAGCACCCCTTGTTTTGCGTGGCACTATCACAGCTACATTGATGTTTTAAGCACCTTCTTGCTTCCCATTGTTGAAGAGCAATTCGGGGATGGCGATTGCATCTTTCAACACGATCGAGCAGCTTTTCATAATGTACGGCCTTTGTCGGAGTGGTTACGTGACAATAACATCCCTGTAAAGGACTGGCCTGCACCGAGTCCTGACCTGAATCCTACAGAAAGCTCACACACCGAAGCTTGCACAACACCTGTGTTGGCACACTAAAGAACAACATAAGTGCATACACTAGTTATGGATTTTTCACGGAATACATTGGAAGTCAGAAGCCAGTATTGTTAGCCAATAAAACTGCACATCAAAAGCACTTTTCATTTCCACACTATTTTCGGTGGAAGTTTTAGGTGACTCACTTTTTCGAAAAATTCTTGTAATAAACCTACGCCTTACATTTATAATATACATATGGTTAGCAAAAATTTCGAAAAATTGTTCATCGATGTACTTAAAATTTTTGCATGATACTCTCGCAAAAATAAATAAGAATATCTGTTGGTGAATCACCTAAAACTTTCACCGAAAATACTGTAGAATGTAAGTTGTGTTTCAAAAATTCGTAGAAAGTGTTTCCTTGTGCAAACATACACGTTTTGAAATGGAACGATGCCTATTGACACTAACAAACTGAAGGTAAGGTAAATTACAATGTCAGTGATCTTTGTTGCAGGATTCTAGTGCGAGTCGTGTACAAGGTAATTTTTGCTAACCATATGTATGTTAAAAATGTAAGGCGTAGGTTTATTACAGCATAGCGTAAGAATTTGAAGTAAATCGTTCAAGAGTTTTTCGAGAAGTTTGCTAGCAAAATTGTCATGTCATACATTATGCACATACTCATATATGATAAAGATGTGCGTCCGAATGTCTATAAGAGTATCGAGTAAATACATGATGTAAATTTTACGAGAATGTTTTGAGATTTCTGCTAACAATCTTTCCTCTTCAAATGTATATGTATATATATCCTATGTCCGTCCAAGCACTTATTTTATTTTTTTTAGAAATACTTTATCTCGTGGTAAGTTCCTATGGGACCAAACTGCTGAGGTCATCCTTTCCTACGCTTACACACTGCTTAATAAAACATAAACTAACTTACGCTAAGGAAACATACACACTTATTTCCGAGGGAATTTATATGAGTTCCGTGTAAATATCTGGAATAAATCGGTCAAGCACCGATATATTTAATTAACAGGTTCAAGCAAATTTTTCTCCTAACTTGTTCTCTGTTATTTCAGAAATCACTACTCCAGCGCAAAATGGCGGTTGCAGCCTAAAGTTCACTGCACTGGAATTCAGAAAGCATCTCACCATTTCCCACTGGGGCAGTTCAGCTCTCTAAGTAGCAAACGGTTTGCACTCTCCAATATCGTTTGCAACGCGTCCAATATCAAATGAGCAGTGCCTTAGCAATTTGACCCAAATATTACGGTTGCACGCGTTTAAGTTATCTTTTAAGTTGCACAGATATTTCCAAGTCCTACTCTTCTTCTTTCTCGAGTCTCTCATTGTTTCCGTTTATACTGGGTGTTACAAAAAGGTACGGCCAAATTTTCAGGAAACATTCCTCACACATAAATAAAGAAAAGATGTTATGTGGACATGTGTCCGGAAAATCTTAATTTCCATGTTAGAGCTCATTTTAGTTTCGTCAGTATGTACTGTACTTCCTCGATTCACCGCCAGTTGGCCCAATTGACGGAAGGTAATGTTGACTTCAGTGCTTGTGTTGACATGCGACTCATTGCTCTACAGTTCTACCATCAAGCACATCAGTACGTGGCATCAGCAGGTTAGTGTTCATCACGAGCGTGGTTTTGCAGTCAGTGCATTGTTTACAAATGCGGAGTTGGCAGATGCCCATATGATGTATAGATTAGCACGGGGCAATAGCTGTGGCACGGTACGTTTGTATCGAGACAGATTTCCAGAACGCAGGTGTCCCGACAGGAAGATGTTCGAAGCAATTGATCGGCGTCTTAGGGAGCACGGAACAGTCCAGCCTATGACTCGCGACTGGGGAAGACCTAGAACGACGAGGACACCTGCAATGGACGAGGCAATTCTTCGTGCAGTTGACGATAACACTAATGTCAGCGTCAGAGAAGTTGCTGCTGTACAAGGTAACGTTGACCATGTCACTGTATGGAGAGTGCTACGGGAGAACCAGTTGTTTCCGTACCATGTACAGCGTGTGCAGGCACTATCAGCAGCTGATTGGCCTCCACGGGTGCACTTCTGCGAATGGTTCATCCAACAATGTGTCAATCCTCATTTCAGTGCAAATGTTCTCTTTACGGGTGAGGCTTCATTCCAACGTGATCAAATTGCAAATTTTCACAATCAGCATGTGTGGGCTGACGAGAATCCGCACACAATTGTGCAATCACGTTATCAACACAGATTTTCTGTGAACGTTTGGGCAGGCATTGTTGGTGATGTCTTGATTGGGCCCCATGTCCTTCCTCCTACGCTCAATGTAGCACGTTAGCATGATTTCATACGGGATACTCTACCTGTGCTGCTAGAACATGTGCCTTTGCAAGTACGACACAACATGTGGTTCATGCACGATGGAGCTCCCGCACATTTCAGTCGAAGTGTTCGAAAGTTTCGCAACAACAGATTCGGTGACCGATGGATTGATAGTGGCGGACCAACTCCATGGCCTCCACGCTCTCCTGACCTAAACCCTCTTGACTTTCATTTATGGGGGGCATTTGAAAGCTCTTGTCTACGCAATCCCGGTACCAAATGTAGAGACTCTTCGTGCTCGTATTGTGGACGACTGTGATACAATACGCCATTCTCCAGGGCTGTATTAGCGCATCAGGGATTCCATGGGACGAAGGGTGGCTGCATGTATCCTCGCTAACGGAGGACATTTTGAACATTTCCTGTAACAAAGTGTTTGAAGTCACGCTGGTACGTTCTGTTGCTGTGTGTTTCCATTCCATGATTAATGTGATTTGAAGAGAAGTAATAAAATGAGCTACAACATGGCATGTAAGCGTTTCCGTCTGGAACCGCGCGACCGCTACGGTCGCAGGTTCGAATCCTGCCTCGGGCATGGATGTGTGTGTTGTCCTTAGGTTAGTTAGGTTTAAGTAGTTCTAAGTTCTAGGGGACTTATGACCTCAGCAGTTGAGTCCCATAGTGCTCAGAGACATTTTTAAGCGTTTCCGGACACATGTCCACATAACATATTTTCTTTCTTTGTGTGTGAGGAATGTTTCGTGAAAGGTTGGCCGTACCTTTTTGTAACACCCTGTATATCTTGTAGTTCGATGTAGTCAGTGTTTCCTTACATTCGTTGATGGCTCCTGTTATTCACTATCCCTCCATCGGGGATTGGTTCTGTTTGTAGTGTTTTTGTTAAGGGATTGCCTCCACAACAGCTTTAGCAACACAATGCGTTTGTTTGGAATAGTCAAAGACTAGCGTTTTGGGCAGCTGTAATAGTAGGTGATTCGCTTTTAACCTGTCGACATAGCTCTTCCAACTACCTTTCCGGAATGCTCATATCCATGCAGGTTATAGCCAGCATAGTTCTTGGATTTGCTAGGAGTCGTCGGAATAGTTACTAGGTGACTGGAACCTAAAGTATCTCCTTTTACTTCCCAGTTGGTTAGGAGTGTCCCATGTAGCCATACAAGGCAGAGATCTATTCCAGATACTGTCTGGAACTGAGGCGTTATTCCTGAATGGATCTGTAATTCAGCAACACTAAGTTTCCATCTTCCTTGGTTGCCCTAAATTGCTCAATACTGCGATCGTCATAGTCGTATCCCCATGATATACGATGGGCATTTAAGTTCATACCACAAGGAGTGGGCTACCAGATTGTTCTAATAGAGATACGACATCGACCGTTGTTTGGAGCATGTTAGGTGATCTGTTGGTAGCCGGTATACGCAGGTGGTAGTCTGAGTGTGTGTAGATCTCCTACTTTTGTGTGTTATAACAACACGCTCATATTGTGACACGAGAGAAATTACGACAAGGGTGACCTGAAGAATGTTACTATGGTTTCTTTGAAACCCATTGCCGTAGATGTCTGGAGATTTTTGCGCCAAACTTTAATTAATTTTACGACTAAGGTAATGTTGCACATTTGCATATATCAAAATTACATTAGTTTCCAAAATTTTGTCGTGTTGTCGCAGGCGGTGTGCTGTTGGCAGCGCCATTAGAGCAAGTACGCGGTGGAAACGGAGCCTATTAAGCGGCGTATTTATGCAAGCGACGCGCGGAGCGGCGCGGGTGTTGATTATTTGCCCGAATCAGCCGAACGGGTGCGCTCAATTATTTGGGACGCGTGTGGCGCTGATGCGCTGGCGTGTGTTTTGACAATGCGTAACTTAATTATGAGGCGCCGGAGGCAACTTGCCGGCCAAGTTTGGCGAGGGCGCGGCTCGCTCCACGCGAGACATGCATAAGAGATGTTTACTGGCGGCGGCACGTTCTTTGCGCTGCATTGTCTCGCCGCCGTCTCCTTTCACCATGTGTCTACGCCGACAGCGTTCCCTACTAGCGTCTCTCGGCTGCTACGCGGTTTTGCCACTAGCGCGCCACTGCGGTAAGTGCGTCTTAAGCAGCACCTCTCGTAGTCTGATGCAGCCTTCCAGCAATCATTTCGAGTACACGCTGCCGAACGAGCACCTGACACTACATTCTTGTACCTGTGGTCCCAACCTGTTAGAGATGATAATGTAGACCGGTACGACGCTGTCATAAACCCTCCGTCAAATTTCCGCCTGTGGGGGCTGTATCTAGGCCAGACGTTTTATATCTACGCTTATACTAATACGTCCCACAAAGGACATATAAAAGACATTGTACCAGTCGTCAAACCTTACGAGGTCAACACTGTTATTTGCAAAAAGAGTTGCAGGTGTCGAAGAAGGACTTTCAATCACGACATTGCGGAAAGAACTAAGAATAACGTCCCAGTCTTTTAAAAATTGACTTTTTTGTCTTCCGAGACACTGAAGTATTTACAGTTTCCTTACAGTGGGACAGTGTGTAATGTCTTTAGCTGATTCGTAAGACAGTGAGGCTTAGCAGTACACTTGGCCGATAGGGAATATGTCTGAATGTTTCTAGTCGCACTCAGATATTCAGTGCCCTAGAGTAGGTTTTTGTACGCTGGTAGCACAGTTTCGTACGAGGCAGACAGTTGGGCTGTCAAACCAAGCTGTGTGCTCGTTAGCGGGTGTTATCAAATTATTACATACCTCCCTGTGAATTATTAGACATTTCTAGCGAACAAATTGTTATTAAACATTGTACAACACATTGTAACGGAAATAGTTAACAAAAGTATGAATTTGTTTTTGTTATTTTTACGTCAGCTAGTTTCTTAGTTAGACACATGAGCCATACATCATACGAGCGGTGCTTTTATCGAAGTGATGTGGAACGAGTTAGTTTGTGGAATGTGTACATTATTAGTGTAACTTCTGAAATACAAAAAAATCACATAAGACGCAGAATTTGTGTTTTTCCATAATCAATAGCTCTACTGTGTTTTGTATAAATGTGAGTGAAGAAGTTCCACTAAATATCTCATCATTACACATATGTCTAATCACTATTTGGCTTAAAAACTAAAATTTGGAAAATGTTTTAGGATTCAGACGTCCGCTGCTATTTCACATGTTGGATGCAGTCATTTTAATTTTTTGGATTGTCTCAATGAACAAGGGGGTGAATGCACCATGTATGTGAAGTATAAATCGTCGAAATGATTAATAATTAGTTATATGTAGCACGGAAATCATATTGTGCAAACTCATTTTGAGTTAAATACATGAGAGAATATGCCACTTATGAAGTTACCAGTTTTCGGTACTTTAGTAGCGTAAAGTTTACTTCGTTTCTCGAGAAAAATAAGGATGACCACATTTTATGCATAGTTTCTTGTTTGAGTTTTTTATTTCGGGTTTTTGTGTAAACTGATTTTGTAGGTGGGGTTGGTCAAATGGGGAGACTAGAAGAATACCTGGTCGCGTGAATCGAAATTGGAGGCTGACTGGCCACCATTGTCTTCGTTGAGTCAGAGAATCGCGTTCTAAGGCGGTCTTAATAGCCAACTTCATCTGTTCAAAGTAAGAATACAGAGCAAATATATGTCTGAAGAATTTTCTTAATTTAACACATACAGTTCGATCTGATAGAACTTACGGTCTTTACAGTGATGAGGAAATTAATTCTATGCACCCCCGCTGCCGAAGTACAGATTATCCTCGTTTCCATATTCAATGTCTTTCTTCACTCTGTGGCAGAATGTGAAACACAACTGAAGATCATTTTCTGCAGTTTGTCTCAGATATGCCTGTTGCAATGCTGGATGTGTAGATCTGTACGCAAAGTGGATGGAACAACTGTGGGTACTTAGATACAAGTTTATCTGTATCTACATCTTTACCCTACAAAACACTGTGAAGCGCATGCACGACGCTACTTCCCAATATACCACGTATTAAGGTTTCTGTCATTGTTGCTTAAATGCCTCTGGACACGCTGGAAACATTGTTATCTTGCCTTCGCGTTCCATATTGTAGCGATACGAATGCACTTCGTTATATTCCTAGATATCTCAATTAAAACTGTTTGTTGAAACTTAGTAAACAGGTTTTCGTGGGATAGCTGGCATCTGTTTTGAAGTTAATGCCAATTCAGGCTTTTCGGCGTCTCAGTGACTCCCTCCCGTAAGTCACACAAACGCGTAATCATTCGTGCTGACCTTCATTTTATACGTTTAGTATTTTTTTAGTCCTACTGAATATGGGTCCCTCACACTTCAGTAATATTCTAGAATTAATGGCCCTCTGAACACTATCTGAATCTTAGCAGTATCCTGTCAATGAACCGAATGTAATCACCTGCTACAAATGCGATTATTACTTACTGCTTGTTGGCTATTGTTTTTTTGTTCATTCCATTTCATATCTCTAACCATTGTTACACCTAGGTATTTGCATAAGTCGATTGATCCCAGTTTTGAATAATTGGTATTTTAGTCATTCAGTACTACATTTTCCCGATTTTACAAGTGCACAGTTGCACAGCCCTGAACATTTGAAACAAATTGCCCATTTTTGCATACCTCCAAAATCTATAAAGGTTTTATTGAAAATCCGAGCAAATATTTAGACAGTGATTCATTATACAGGTTGTCCCAGGAAGAATGATCAATATTCAGGATTATGACAGGAATAATCATTCGAAGAAAGGAAGTATAGAACCATGGGTTGTTATGTGCATACCTTAAGAGCTTCTATGAACAAGTCGTAAGGTATGTACTATATAGCTCATGCTTCAGAGACTGTTTTTCTTGATTATACCCATATTACCACATCTCAAAATACAGAAACAAAGATCTTGTGGTAGAAGAGATTTGTTTCACAGTATCGAAGATGAAGAAGTGTTCTTATCTCTAAACGTATACATTTTGGAGCTGTTGCTTACCAGGCTCTTTTGTTCTGATAATCGTTCCTGTCGTATTCCTCCTGGGAAACCTAGTAGATAACTGAATCATCGTGTGCTGCGGTCGCAGGTTCGAATCCTGCCTCGGGCATGGGTGTGTGTGATGTCCTTAGGTTAGTTAGGTTTAAGTAGTTCTAAGTTCTAGGGGAGTGATGACCACGGTAGTTAAGTCCCATAGTGCTCAGAGCCATTTGAACCATTTTTTTTGAATCATCGTGAGAAGTCGAAGGATCAAAATACACTTCCCCGAAGCTCTCCTGGAGCTATTTCTAGATGTCTCGACAACCCGCCTGCTGAAAATCGTGACACAGTAAGACACAAACGCATGATACACCGTAACTTTGTAGAAAATGTGTACTTCTCGGTCATCCTGTCAATTTTTATGTATTTCTAGTTTTCCTTACGAATGCAGTTATTTCAAAGTTGACAATGCATGTTTTCCTCACTTACTGCGTTGGACAAAAATATGGAAACCCCTAGACAGATCACATTACAGTGCCTAACACATTGTATTCTGAGTTACACAGCTTCTTTGAAGACTGAGCGATGGTAATTTTAATCGTGGCCAACGAACTGCGGAACCGTTCAAATAGACTATCCTACGTAGATATTGTTACATTGATATGGAATTTTTCAAACTTCTGAAGCTCTGGTACCACGACTATCCGTCGGAGATTGTATTAGAGGACAGAAAAACAGGTTTAATTCCATGTCTGTTTTAGATTCGCCTAATTTTACTCGACGTTGCTTCACAGAAAGGAAAGAACGTCAAGTGGTGGTCTTATTCTGCCGATTGACTCGATCTGTGTTTGCGTATTATGGAGACTACTGACTTGGTTTCATATGTCCGTTACATATTTTCCCTGAACATGTGGATTACATGGTTTATTTCTGGGCCAAATTAGTTCTTGTCAGATATGCCTCCAAATCTGTGTATTATAGTGTTCAGCATAGCTTCCTTTCAGACAGTATGATGGAACCTGTGCCTCTTGTAATATCAACCATTGTGGGTCGCTATAAGATGGAGCAAGTGGGGAAGCCGACGATGCAAATTCAGCTCAAATAGGAAATCTGCGAACAGTACCTTCAAAGGTATGTGCTTAGTAAAAGTATTGATACTGGACTGAAAAAAGTTTACTGCTTACTAATTAAAAGCACCCTGAGCAAAGACACCAGCTAAAAAGCGGGTTTTAAATAAAAGAATTCTGGTTCACCTTATAAAAAGGTGGGTGCAGGACGTAGTGTCATATAAATGGAGATATTTTAACTACCACTCATTAGCATCACATTATCGACGTATTGCTGTACGTATATGAGGTATATGAGTTTATAAAAGATTTGAATCTGTCTCAGTTAAATAGACCCACTAATGTCGTTACCATCAATTTTATGTACAATGCATACCTATTATTAGCTCACGACCTAGAGAGTAAGTGATGTTACAGTGGCCTAATAGGCAGTACAGTAATTAATTCCATTTCCTCGTCGAATAACTCGTTACAGTGTGTGAACAGGTACCATTACGTGAAGGATTAAATATTGGGTTTAGACGAGGTATTAGTAATGGGTCACTGATCAAAAAGTGTGGCCATTTGTTAATTCTGAAGACATAAAATCGCTTTAATCTTTATGAAAAGACAATTAAGAACCTCTTAAGGAAATTGAACACAGATAGCAAGACTAACGACACAGTTTTAACTGGGTAGTACCCTAAAATAATTAGTAACACAAGGCCATGAACTCGTTCGGTCCGCAATTTTATATACGACAGCATGGAACATAGCATTGCTCACAGGATGCAAGATCACGGACTCGTGGCTGGTTCTAACTATTGCAAACATATTCGTCACTGAGTAGAAATAGTATAACTGTTCCCAGAGACTGTGTGGGGCAGTGCATGGATAATAATATCCATCTGTTTACAAGAACTTGAAAACTATTTTTGCAGTCAGCCATAAAGCGATGGAGAACATACTAACCATAGTTTCCAGTCTGTGGCCCACATTCTTCTTGTTTTCCCAGAAAGTAATTTTCCTACTCTCTATTTTCTCAGAGGGACGAGGAACTATGATTATAAATAAAAGTTTAGAGTTTTAACTGGGTCATATATTCAGTAAAATTTCTCACGCACAAACATAGTTATTTTCCTGATAATAATAATAGTAATGTCCCTCTCATAAACAGCACTATGATCAGTTCAGAGGAGGCGACCTCCATGGTAAATTCCAATTAAATGGTGTTCCACCCCGACTTCTAATCATCAAAGTTAATAGCTCGCCACAAAAGCGGAAAATAATCTCACTGCTCGCCACACGATTTTGTAAACATTACGGGCGGCACACAAACAGTTACTTCAGTGAAATGTAAGCGATCCAGGAATGTGGACAGTTCTCGTTAGTTCACTTCCTATTTGTACCGAAAACATGCGTTTAGCAGCGTGTAGCCCAGCGTTTGACTGACACGGACCAATTGATAGGTAGGTGCGAAGTGTAACTCTCACGTTTTTTTCTATTTTTATTGTAATTTCATTCCCCTACCCAATATGGGGCTATGGGGCAGGGGAGGGCTGGCAGCGGCAGAGCCACCACCCTTCAGCCAATTGGCTTTACAAAAATACAGAAGGGTGATTACATAAGGAGGAGGGATAAAGAGGGGGATGTAAAACACAATAAACGGAGATGATGGGAGTTAAAATATACACTAAGATGGGGACATGCACTGGAAGACAGTTAAAAAGTAGGCAAAATTAAAATAACACAGCTGACAAATCAAAGTGCAGTTAAAAAGCACTGGAGGCAAATACAATTTAAAAGTCGGCCACAGGATAAAAATCACAAAGACCAAGACACTTAAAAAAACACTGGAAACGGCAGAGCACTCCTGAAGAGTAAAAAAACTGGTGGTAGGGACCTGTTGAGGGACTGGAGGCTCCTCTGATGCCTCTTCCTATCATCCCATCTGCCTCATCTCCATGCATGAAGAGGTATTTGCTGGCAGGGAATGAATGTTGAGATACAGCAGACGATACTGGTGACGTGCCAGGACGTGGGAATGGGGAAGAACGCAGGCCGAGGATGTCTAGGCAGGTGAAGGTAAAGTGGGCCTGGATATGGGAGCAGGTGGTGTAGGTAATTCAACGCGAAACAGAGCGAACAGCGAGGGAGATCTACTGGAGGGTGTGGGGACGATGGAAGGGGACAATGGTTAGGAACCAGATGATGTCTTCTCCCATAGCGGTTGGGCGAAGGGAATTGTTGGGGTGGATGAATGGGTTGATGGGGCAAACAGGGACAGCGAGCTCATGGTTGGTGGGAGGGGTTTTCCTTTGCATTTGGAGGAGTAGATGGGGTGGGGATAGTTGCAAGTATTGCAGGAAGGGGGAGAGGCGAGGTTAGGACATTGTTTAAGGAAGTGGGAGGCTTTACAATGGGGACAGGTGGGGGGGGGGGCTGTTCTTTCAGTTTTGGGTGAGGTAGTAATTGTACAGGAGACAGTGTTGGCTGCAAGAGGACTCAAGAGGGGAACAAGACAGGTTAACAGGGTGGTGGCAGTTGAAAACCCTGCGTGAGGAGGTGATCTGTTGAGGAGGTGGGCTCAGTAAAGATGTGCAAGAGGAAGGTAGGGCCAGAAGAGTAGTAAATATGGTGCTCCAAGCGGATTTAAAGGCCAGTGTGGGCATTCAGTTCTTCCAACACCTCCGCATCTGTGATCACAGGGCTGAGTTTTGTGATCATGGCAGTGAGGGTTGGTGGACCTCAGAGTGGTTGGGGATGGCAAGGAGAGAGCATGTAAGGGAAGGGGTGAGGGATGCATGGGGGCAAAAGGTAATGTTGGAAAGGCGCAGAAGGAGATAGGCATGGAAGGAGGGAGAGGAAGGCTTGATGAAAACAGTGTCTCTGAGATGGATAGGTTGGGTTATGGGTGCACTGGGGATATATTTTGGATTTCAAGGGTGAGGGTGCGGGAATCTAGAAATTTTGGGATCAGTGTTGGCAAGGACGAAGGTATGCAGGGTTGAGGCTGGGAAGGTGGAAGGAGGGTTGGTATCCATGGCGGGATCAGAGGGAAGCGAGGCAAGTGGTGGTTTTTTGGATGTGAGGGTGGAGGTGAGGTCATCACTTGGGTGCTTGGGAAACTTTTTGGCGAGTGTAGCCTGGGAGGAGGGATCAAGGACTGGATGGATAGGGAGATGGTGGAAGGCTGGCCCTTTTTGTTTTGGTGGCACTGGCTATAGGGGTGGGGCGCTCTGTGGTGGTGCCTGTGGTGCAGTGGGTGGTTACTCGGGTGGTGGAAGCAGGAGTAGTATCACTGGGGCAGGTTTCCAGCATGTCAGCGGTAATACAAAATCAATATGTGTTGGATATCAGTTCGATAACTTTAACCACTTTCGAAATTTTGATGTTTTCCTGTAAAAACCATTGGCGGAACAGAAAAGAACTAGAAACTTAAAAATTTATATTTAGATTCCTTTTGCATAATAATTTAGTGGAAACAGTATTCTGGATCTCACAAATTAAAATTTTAGTTGAATTTCATAATTTTCTGGTTTTTGTCTTAAAAATTAAGGAAGCAAGATAGATTAAGTAGGCTAATAAATACGGCTAGGATGTTTATATTTAAGTAGAATGCAGAGCCGCTATTATCATAAAGATGTGAGAAGTTTCATTTGAATAACTATAAAACTATAGCGATAGCGTATCTCCAAAGGGCAAGTTCAAAGCTTGTCTACTGTGTGTAGTGTAATTAAATTAGTTCTCTCGCCCAAAATACTTAACTTAGCCACATCAGACTTTTATTAGGATTACTTACTTGTGTGCTGATTGCACATTTAAATTGAAAGCTTCATCGCCCATCAGCAAAGGAAGCAATGATTTATTCGATAATTTAAAGTGGTGCATTACTAGCCCAGCGGCTAGTCAGGAGAGCAGAATTGATCAGGCGTTCCGTTAGTCGTCCGCACAGCGGCTTCCTATGTAAGAACGCTGCGTGAGAAAAAGGAAGGCCCTAGTTCTCTCCAGACGTTGATTAGCGCACCACCTGTGCCGGGAGTCGCGTCGAGTCGGTATCGTTGATATAAACAGCCTCGGATGCCGTAATAAGTTACTCGGGATACGCGTAAACATGAAATCGTTTTCGAGTGAAGCGTTAATTTTGGGATGACGTTAATGATCTATCTTTAGTTTGCGTATGTCGTATTTTCACGTGCCGCCACAGGACAGACATCCTACCATTATTTAGCATGGCGTTTGATGAACATTATCATCAAATTATAGCGAGCATTCACTTAAACATTTAATTTGAACAGTTATAGTTGCATCAGCGCATTAGACTCTGAAATGCTCTGGTAGTTGGATTGTGTGGATTCTTTTTGGTCTGTGACTTTCAGAATATAGTGAACATTTTAGAGAGAATGGTTTTTGATTACGAATCCCAGACAATCTCCTAATCCCTCAGAGCTATAAGCTGTAGCTATAAATGTATTTCTCAGATGAAGTGGGCACTAGGAATTCTAATTACAGGCTTCACGTTTTGCTAATCTCTTTCTGGTTGCCAATATTGTACTTAGAGATCCAGTGTAGAGAACGGCAAACAACAGCATTAAATAAGTAATAGGAACATTAACAATTATTCCACCCGCCGCCCCACATATGGTGCATCGGCCGGGAAAGAAACTGAGTAAAAGTGAGAGTGATTTTTAAATATTCGGATTCGGGAGTGAAATGCGACACGCAACTGAATAATAGAAGAGTGATAGTGTTATGTGTACATGTGGACGACGTAAATGGATTAACAACGCATCTGGATTGACGGAGCTGGCACTGAGTCTAGCGGCGCTGCCGGCATCGCGAGAAGCCAGTTTCGCCTCACCGCAGTCGTCCGCCGGAGCAACCGGAGCCGCGCCTGCAGTTGTGGGCCACACAAACACACAGCAGCCGTCGAAGTGCCGTCTGCAGTTCAACGCGCCGCGTCGCATCAGTAATCCTGGTACGCCGCGCCGGCAACGCCATATGTCGTGCGGAAGGAACTAAGTTAAGTGAAAAGCTGTTAAAATTTTTACTAACCTGCACTAAAAGACTGTCGGCTATGGAACCGCCAGAAGACACTGAGGTTAAACTTAAATCAGATCCTATGTCTGTTGAGGGAACTGTAAATCTAGACAACAGTTCAAATGTAAATATGCATGAAAATAGTAATGTTAAAGTGAAATATGAAGTATTGTCTCCTGACAGTAGTGTGAAAAGGGGCAATGATTCCATAATAGAGACCCCTGTAGTAAAGCAGAATTCAGAAATTGTTAATTTATTGGATGATAGTTTATCTGATGAGTTAAAAACGAAACAGTCATCTGAGGTGGTAGACTTTAAAAAGGATACGTTAGATATGACTGATCAATCAGATGTTTCATTTCTTTTTGATGATTGTGGTATTGGAGCTAGTTTCTGAGTGTGATAAAAAACCAGCTGGTGAGCAACCCAAAGATACTGGGGCTATTGATTTAAATGTTATATTACAATCAATAGGTACCAGTAATGTTAAAATGACAGCTGAATTAAAGTATGAGATTGTGGCCAGCCAAACTAATTTTAATAAACGATTGGAGGTAATGGACAATACCTTCAAGGCTGGTTGCAATAAGTTGAAAGAGGATCTGGACAGTTTAAATTATAAAATTGATTGCAACCATGAGGATATTAAGATAAAGGTTGCTCAAAAGTTATCTGAGATGTATAAAACAGTAAAATCCGAAGTTTCTGAGGTTCGCAAAGACTTCCTAATGGAAGATGCGAAGCTGGAGCACAAGTTAACAGAAAAGATCGAAGCGGAATCTGAACTGTGCTCAGATAGGTTTAAAGATGTTAATATAAAAGTAAACATATGTCAAGCGGAAGTAGACGCAATCAAAACTGCTACTACTCATATTGTGCAAAGAGTAGACAATGTAGAAATGAGATTAGAAAATATTAGTACTGACATTGCTAACATTGAGGGTAAAGTAGCTTCAGTAACTTCTGGTAATGGTATAATACAACAAGTTGTAGCTGCAAACGCCGCATTTATCGGGTGTCGGCAGTTCTTGCTGTTCGATCCAGATAAAAAGATCCACCCGTTAGATTTCTGGAACGATTTTGAAGATGTGATTCCACCAACTTGGTCTGAACGAGAGAAAATCTCATTTATTAGAAGCCATTTAGCAGGTGACGTCATGCGTTGGTCAGCTGAAGTTATGTTGAAGTGTAAAACATTAGCGGAATTTAAAACAGCTTTCATTAATGAGTATTGGTCTAGCAATTAGCAAAATGAAGTGTTGAGAGAATTTTGGAGTGGAAAACCCTTCGATGCAGACAAGGAATCTATTAAAGAGTTTCCTAGATCATGGATTTCACATTTGGCACATTTGGCGGAAAAGCTGAAACCTGAAATGATAATACTAGGTCTTGAAGCCAAACTGCTATGGTATTGGCAAACTAGAATTATATCTGCCCCTAGAGACAATCTTGATCGTTTCATTGAGTATTTGGAACGTGTAGAGCGTGTTGCTGCCAATGAGGAGCAAGCACGTAATAACGGAAATGGTAATAGCACTAGTAGTAATTTTAAGAACGAGTAGAATTGCAATGTAAACATCAGAACAGTAGGTGTTCGCCATCCTAAGAGAGGTAGGAATTGGAGAAATAATTATCAAAACCAACAATGGCATCCAAATGATAGTGATTTTGTTCCGAACAAAATTATGCAGGTAAACAACAGTGCCGAAAGCAATGCTGTGCCAGTTAACTATAATGGAAATAAAGGAAACAGTAGGAGGCCGAGGCAGGAAAACTAGTTCCCGTCTATGGTTCAAATGGCTCTGAGCACTATGAGACTTAACATCTATGGTCATCAGTCCCCTAGAACTTAGAACTACTTAAACCTAACTAACCTAAGGACAGCACACAACACCCAGTCAACACGAGGCAGAGAAAATGCCTGCCCCGCCGGGAATCGAACCCGGGAACCCGGGCGTGGGAAGCGAGAACGCTACCGCACGACCACGAGCTGCGGACTCCCGTCTATGAGGACACTGGCGCTCACCAGGCAGTTGCTTTTCCTAAGACAATGATTACAGTAATTGGTAAGACAGATCAGAATACTCAGACTGAACACGTGGATGAGGGGCCGGTAGCATCTAAGGATACAGCAGAAATATTAGATCACTCACAGTATTTAATAGATACCATGTTAGAGGCGCTTTCTAAGTGGGAAGAGAAAGAAGAAGGCGCAGCAGTCTAACGGCAGGGAAGAGCTACAAAATACTGAATTGTCAGGTGAAGAAGCAGAAGAAATTCATGCTTATATTTACGATAAGAATGATGTGCTCTTACCTAAAGAGCCTGTGCAGGATGTTGATACTGTACTAATAGATTTATGACAGGAGGTAAGTGAGAATGTAGTGGATAGCCTGTTGTGGGTCGATGAACCCAGTAGCTGTCACAAGTTGTCACTTGAGAAGGAACCCGACGATAATAGTGAAAGTGGTTTAGCTGTAACTAGTGTTATGCCCGGTCTGGAGGCGCAGAATAGCTCAGACTACAGTAAATTCAGTCATTTTCAGCAAACCAAATGTAATGAAGTCGTGTGGTGTTTCGATTTGAAATTAATAGACCGACTGGAAAAGGCAGCTGAAAATGTAATTCAGGAAACCCCTACACACTTTGACCTAAATGTAATGAACACAGATGTCGATCACTTTAGTAGGAGACAAATCCAAAAGGAACTATTGGATGAGTTTGAGGAACCACCTGTACAACCCAGAATAAGACACCCTATAATAATAGTGAATATGATGTGTATCAATATACGTTGTATCTTAGACAGTGGAAGTGAGGTGAGTGCGATATTTCAGTCCTTTAATGCATTACCTAGTAAAGACAAGCTGACCGTAATGAGGGTATCAGGACTAAGAATAATTGGTGCTACTGGCAAGGTGTCAAAAACGGTAAAACATTAATGGTAATTTAATTGATCATCCATGCTTAATTGTAAATAATCTCAGTATTTAGGTTTCAATTGGCATAGATTTCTTGTCAAAATATCATAGTGTTGTTGACTTTGAAAGAAACCAGTTGAAAGTGGTCCGGCCGATAACCAGAGTAATTATGGTCCCTTTTATTGATATACATGTAGTAACTAATGATGAAACTTGGGAGCTGCCTATACGAGTTCTGAAAAATGGGAGATATTGGGACGAAGGTGTTAATCTTAGTAAAAGTAAGCTAGTGAATTCTGTAGGGAGGAGGTTGTTCTGTAACCTCTACGCAGTGTGGCAGCTGTGCAGTCCCAGCTGGGTGAGATATTCTTTCCCATTTCAGGTTTCACTCTATCTTCATCTTTCCTATCCACCAAAGTTTCGACTCCTTCTTTGCTTTACAAAAATTTTCCGTCAAGGCTATCAAGCCTTGAGTTCTGTAACCATTCTATCCACCGATTAGTGAAGAAAATACCTAATGTCACAAACCTAACAGTGATATAAACAATAGAGAAGTATGACGTAATTAAGATACAAATGTATTTGAGTAATAAGTATGTATAGAACCCTGGTAATATGGTAAGTACAAAGTGTTGTTTTATTGGAAATGGTCCCACAATAATATTTGAAAAAGATATACAAGTTCGTTTATAACAAGGATCTGAAGTGGCAATGAGACCTAGTGTATGCATTAGAGCTAATGAATAAATAGTAAGAGAGAGTGCTTAGTGTTATGAAAACTAGACAGATAAGTTGTAAAAATGAACTCACCTTGTGTAGCAAGGAATGGCAGTACAGTAGAATTGAGTAGTGTTTGTGGTTGAGACGTGAAGGACACATCCCTGAAGTATTTATAAGGTTGGAGCTGGCCATTATTTTGGTGCTGGGTGTGTGGTGACACACCTACATGTATTGAGGTTATGAGTTGGAGGCGTGAATGCGACCATAGGTACCCTTATGTTAGATGAGACAGAGCAGCTCATGGTGTCCTATAGGTTTAAGGAATTTAGCATTACGCTCGGCCATAATTACTTAATGCACTTTAGTGGTAGGTCGAGAGAGACTGCCTGTGGTTTCAGCATCCAATCAAGTGGAAATGGATTGCCACATGAGCAAACTGATCAGCTGCAATTCACTATAGATCTGAAATAAGTGTGCTATCCTATGCTTTAAATTTTAATGGAGTGAGTATTACTTAAGTTCATACACAAGCAAAGTAAGTAAGTACATAATTGCAGATGTCGAACTGTCACAGCAGCAGAAGACCAATAAGTGGATTTAGTAGTCAACTAAACGTAGTGTGTCTTGAACACTCAGAACTGTAATATTACCACAAGTTAGTCACATGTACAAAGAACCTGAGAAGACAACTACTAATCAAATATACTCATACTATCTCTAAGAGTAAGGTAATCGAAGATGAGTCAGTTAAGTAAATAAAATACAAATGTATCAAGAATGTACCGAGCATTGGTTCAGTGTTCTGGCCCAGAAATAATTAATTGAGATTAAATAGGATTTATGATTGTATGCCTTGAGCATAAATTTTCTCTACTACGTGACTAACGGCATTTTGAGCCATTTGTTTACCGATTTTATGACAGTTAAGTAACCGCGAGAGTAAAATTGAAAAGTTCTGTTAACTTTGTTCCAGTAACATATTGAAAGATAAAATGTATACATCCCCATTTCATTGTGACCCACCCTTAGATATTAAGTGAATAAAGTCTGAGGCACTCTTTTTGTTTGTTCTACAGGACAAACCAGATAATGGCAGCTTGGTAGCTGCGTGAAAGCGTGGAGTGACTTGGACACAACTAACACTGAACCCTCCCCTTTCCAATGTAATTTAGAGTGAACGTGAAGGACGCACACCATAGCAACTTCCCTTCCTCCGCTCTTGTGAATGGAAGTGTAGAACGCCAGCCAAAGTGGCTACAACCACGTGTGTAAAAATTAAATTGACACGGTTTGTGAAATTTTCTTTCAGGTTTAGAAAAAACTGCTAAGATATAATTATCTGTTTTATGTATCATGAATAACTGTGTTATTTTCTTTGAATTTGTGTATGTAAAAATATTTACAGACAATTTAATGGATTTAAGATTTTCATAATTTTACATATTTTTATGTGTTTGTCTGTCTAAGGCAATATGTATGCCAAAGTGTTTCATTGCTTTTGCTTAAATTTTGATTGATAATGTTGCTTAAGAGGCAGTGAACATGCCAGCAATTTAAATAATTGAAATAGGTAATAAGTTTTCTTTTAATATTTCTATATGTTTATATTTCAATTTTAATTTTCATAGGGAGTTAAGCTGTGCTCTTGCTTCCCTTTTTGTAAAGAATTTTTTTTCATTTACAAAAAAAAATTAAGTAGAGGGTGATGTAGGGAAGCAGCCTACTCACGCCTTATAAAATTCACATCAATCTTTCCATTGTGTGCCAGCCAGTCCGCTGTAAGTAGCTCTGACGTCACAAATGTTGCGCAATACTTTAAAAATCAAGTAAATAACCTGAAACGTTTCTAGCATGTCAGCAGTAATACAAAATCAATATGTGTTGGATATCAGTTCAATAACTTTAACCATTTTCGAAATTTGGATGTTTTTCTGTAAAAATCATTGGCGCAACAGAAAAGAGCTCGAAACTTAAAAATTTATATTTAGATTCCTTTTGCATAATAATTTAGTAGAAACAGTATTCTGGATCTCAAAAATTAAAATTTTAGTTGAAATTCATAATTTTCTGGTTTTTGTCTTAGAAATTAAGGAAGCAAGATAGATTAAGTAGGCGAATAAATAAAGCTAAGATGTTTAAATTTACGTAGAAGGGAGATCCGCTATAATCATACAGATGTGAGAAGTTTCAGCTGAATAACTATAAACCTATTGCGATAAGATATCTCCAAAGGGCAAGTTCAGAGCTCGTCTGCTGCGTGTAGTGTAATTAAATTAATGCTCTCGACCAAAATATTTGACTTAGCCACGTCAGACTTTAATTATGATTACTTACTTGTGTGCTGATTGCAGAATGAAATTGAGAGCTTCATCAGCCATCAGCAAAGGTAGCAATTATTTTTTCGATAACTTACAGTGATGCATTACTAGCCCAGCAACTAGTCGGGAGAGCAGATTTAATCACGCGCTCCCTTTATATGTAAGAATGCTGCGCGAGAAAAGAAGGCCCCAGTTCTCTCCAGACGTTGATTGGCACACCACCTGTGCCGGGAGTCGCGTCGCGTTGGTATCGTTGATATAAACAGCCTCGGATGCCGTAATAAGTTACTCGGGGTACGCGTAAACATGAAATCGTTTTCGAGTGAAGTGTTAATTTTGGGATGACGTTAATGATCTATCTTTAGTTTGCGTATGTCGTATTTTCACGTGCCGCCGCAGGACAGACATTCTACCATTATTTAGCATGGCGTTTGACGAACATTATCATCAAATTATAGCGAGCATTCACTTAAACATTTAATTTGAACAGTTATAGTTGCATCAGCGCATTAGACTCTGAACTGCTCTGGTAGTTGGATTGTGTGGAGTCTTTTTGGTCTGTGACTTTCAGAATATAGTGAACATTTTAGAGAGAATGGTTTTTGATTATGAATCCCAGACAATCTCCTAATTCCTCAGAGCTATAAGCTGTAGCTATAAATGTATTTCTCAGATGAAGTGGGCACTAGGAATTCTAATTACAGGCTTCACGTTTTGCTAATCACTTTCTGGTTGCCAATATTTTAGTTAGAGAGCCAGTGTAGAGAACGGCAAACAACAGCATTAAATAAATAATAGGAACATTAACAATTATTCCACCCGTCTCCCCACACGTGTTTCGGTCAGGCATAAAATCTTTCCCTAGTTACAATGGCTACAGGCACTTGGTATCGAACTAGATCACAAACAAAAATGTTTGTCGTGTCGCTTAAAGTTGAAACATGTGTACAACTAACTGCTCAGTCATGAGTACAGAGGTATTCCTGCTGATACGGTGTTATGTCTCAGGCTGCTGCTGTTAGCTGCATTGTTTTTAACTGGTCCCACATTGAGTATACAACAAATCACTTCTATCAGGAACGACATTTCACAGGTATGGAGAAACCTTTTGAAGAGCAAAAGAAGCGCAGGATTAGCCGAGCGGTGTAAGGGCGCTGCAGTCATGGACTGTGTGGCTGGTCCCGGTGGAGGTTCGAGTCCTCCCTCGGGCGTGGGTGTGTATGTTTGTCCGTAGGATAATTTAGTTTAAGTAGTGTGTAAGCTTAGGGACTGATGATTTTAGCAGTTAAGTCCCATAAGATTTCACACACATTTGAACATTTGAACCGATCATGTGCTGTGGTAGAAATGTCACAGTTAGTGAAAGCGTATTTAAAAGATGCTCACATTGAAATGTAATAAAAATGGCTGCAACGACACACACACGGATCACATGCAAGACTTTGCACCGAGGCTACTATAATGCATATCAGTAATCGTGCTTCGAATCAAACAAGTGATCGCTATGACTGACAGCAGTGCAAGAATGCACGATTCTCAGAAATTTCTACCGAACGGATATAGGACACTTGGGCTCACTTCAGATAGTAGCTGACACGCTGATCGTTGGCATTGTTTTTCTTTTCGTAGCTCTGTGGCTTTATAGACATTTCCACAAAATGGTCGTAGCTTGTTGCCAGGTTCATTTCTCATTTCTTGCGTGTTGTTAATTATGATTGCCTTGAAGTGAATCATCGTTATTTTCATAGTGCTTTACAAAACAGTTGAAAAAAAATATCTTCTAAAATATACCACAAATTTCCACAATAAATTAAAATGAAATGTTGTCTTTTTTAGAAACCGCGTGAAGGTACATGAAACAACCATCCAATCACATGTCTGGATGATACGGGTTCCGAAATAAAAACACATAGGCCTTGAAGAGGGAAATTATTTTTTAATAAAATTATGTAATTCCTTGTTTAACATTAATTATTAATTCAAAAGAACGAGGATTGTTTTACAGTCTTAAAGATGAATAAAGGCAAAACCAGAAAATCGTTTTCAGGAACCGATCGATAAGGAAATGGACAGTATCCAATGAGTACCTTTGAGAAATTCGAAAAACGTTCTACTTCTCTACATTTTGATTATGCCGTTTGACCTTGCTTAGTGCGCTTAAGGGTCGTAATTCACTTCTGAGTCTTACATGCTATCCTAAGCATTTATAATGCGATACATTTTGTTTCTGTAGGCGTTTAAGAAAACTTGGTGAATGCGTTAAATTCCAAAAAAAGGCTGAAACAAAATGTAATACATAACATCGTACATCCTTTATTACAAGAAAAATATCCAAAGACTCTTCAAAGTGAGTGTAAAAAGCCGAAGACGGCTGCTGAATGAAACGTCTTTCTGCATATTGGTTAGTGGGCAGCTTAATTGAATTCGTGTTGGGTAATGACGACAAATATGAAATTTAGATCCTATATAAGTATGTCAAGGCCATGAATTAGCATGAATCTTCGAAGTTAGGATATTTTCAACAGCGCCACAAAGAATTTGCAACATCGTCGAGGAGGCCGGAACGCAGGAACTGGAGACAACAATTACAATGCGAGGAATGTCGCTAACGGTACAGTTGAATACTGAATTAACTGCTGCATTATTATTTGTCGGAACTTCTACTGCACAAGGTGGAAGGTCATAGAACACCGAGTGTCTTACTGCGCAACTATAGCGCGTGAAGATGTCTACCTAGATCAGAAAGTGATTTTTGGAATGATTATCGAAGACAAAAAAAATGGCACTGAAACGACTCGTTGCGCGGCACACTACTTATAAGTAATTGAAAATTTTATAAAATCACAATGTGTGCTTCTCACTATGCGTATCGCTTTTTATAGATGTTTGTTATCGAAGTCTGGCTGGATTTTGTTCATCGAAATGATAGTGTTGATGGAAACATTACAGCACTTATTCTTCCACGTTTTCTCTTATCTCATAGTCATTTCTTTCCCACGGATCATAGACTATACCATCAAGAGCACAGTCGGTAGCAAGAGCGGTACGATTCAGCGACTATACACAAAAGCACAATGCTTTACCGGCACAACTGCAGTTTGATGATTAATGACTTATGTCTCTAACTTGTATTACTTAAAACTATACTTCCTCACTTCGATATCTGTCACGGATGCCACTTAG
Organism: Schistocerca piceifrons; assembly: GCF_021461385.2. Taxonomy (NCBI): domain Eukaryota; kingdom Metazoa; phylum Arthropoda; class Insecta; order Orthoptera; family Acrididae; genus Schistocerca; species Schistocerca piceifrons. The sequence continues at coordinate 42,802,284 of NC_060149.1, read as the reverse complement.
CCAGATAAAAGTAAGCAAATCTTGTAGGTCGAACACCACAATAAATAGACAACAGTTCCCATTAGAAGGCTATGACTCTTTATTTACTAATAATTGCCAAATCGTGATTCTGTTTTTGAGACAGAAATAACCAAATCGTTTTGTAATTGAAGCTTACTTCTGTCCTTAGCTTTCATGTTCACCATTGAAGTGAACACTAATTCTCATAGATAACGTAGATAGGATGTGATGAAGGCACTATTAATTTCAAAGCTTCACTTGCCCACTGTGGATACTATCCTTTTCTCTTCATTCAGAAGACGTCAGTTTTCTACGAATTAAATTCCATTTTAAGCATGCCCTCATCACAAAAATCTGTAAGTGTTTCTTTTATCTTCGTACTCAGATGATGCAGTTGTTGGGACATATCCAAAAAAGAGTTCGTATCAATGTACGCCCATCGTCAGATTCAGAGTTCAGGTCTGCAAAATAATTTCATAGATTCTCTTCCACATTAGAAAAACTCTGTATCGTCCAAGGAATACGAGAACTTACTACCACCGACTGGTCGATTGCAATTTCTTCGACAGTCTCCTGAACTCAAGGCAAAGGCTCAAACATCATCTCTTTGAAAGACGTTGATGATAAACGAAGAGTTTGCGAGGTGTCATTTCATTTTATCCTTGACATTTATAACTTTTTCCTCTCTCCCTTTGGGCTCTTGTTTAAAATATTTAGGTGGTTAAAAATATCGGCAAGATATGCCTATTTCAGCAGCCAAATAGGGTCTCAAAACTAATTCACTTATCTAGGTTTAGAATCTTGTAAGAACATTAACAATTCAGGTTTTAGTCCAGTGCTCATGTGAATGCCTTTTCTTGGGAAAGGTACCTGACCTGTATGTGATAAAGTAGCTTTTGGTGGAGCGGACCAATGTTTTCACAAATGACTGTAAACAGTCGATTTTGCAATGCTTTACTTTCAATAGACTTCACAACCTTGGTCATTCCTTAAGCACATCATTTAAACCATTAAGCACAGCCATGGGTGCCAGAACTTGTCGACGAACAAAGCAGTGTGTCCGTGAAACATTTGACATTACTGATTTTCATTTCGAAATTAGCCCACATTTAGAGCCTTAGCACCATCGCTACAAACGGCGCTACATTGTTTCCTCTGAATCTCCTAGTTATGAGTGCTTCCTAAAACCATATCGTACAAGCATTGGCCAGCAGTGTTTGCGGGGAGAACTTTGTAAACTAAAATTTCGTCCATGATACTTTCATCTGCTTCAATCCGCACAAATACCATAAAGTACCCAAAACCTGAAACATGAGTAGTTTCATGAAACTGCGAAGTAAAATATGGACTCTTCCTTAATTTTTCCATTAACTGTTCTCGCACATCATCAGCCATATGGTTTTCCTGATTTCAGTCTTATTACCAGAAAGTAGTATGCCTTTAAGGTTGCTTGCCTCCTGCTTGCCTTCAAAATGGTTCAGATGGCTCTGAGCACTATGGGACTTAACATCTGAGGTCGTCAGTCCCCTATAACTTACTACTACTTAAACCTAACTAACCTAAGGACATCACACACATCTATGCCCGAAGCAGGATTCGAACCTGCGACTGTAGCAGCAGTGCGGTTCTAAACTGAAAGGCCTACAACCGCTAGGTCACTGCGGTCGGCTCCTGCTTACCTAATATAATATCAGTCATTTCCTGTGTTGCTGTTAAAATGAGAGTCTCGTCATCTGTATGCGCCTTCCCTGCTTTAGTGACTAGGTATGCGACACGGTAACCAGCTGATAACGTGTCCTCGTTGAGGTTGGTTACTTAAAATCGGATAAAAATATTATTAAATCAGAAAAACAAAAACATAGTCAATAACATAATATTATTTTTACCCAAAAAGTAAAAAATACTCTTTTATTACCTGTTTCATAGTAGTTGACTGCTGGTTAAGTGCTTTCGGTTTCCTTTCCAAGAAATCCAACAGTTTATCAGCTTCTTTGGTATGTTTAGTTGAGAGGTAACGCTTAAACTTTGTTGGTTTCGTACTCTCACGTGAGAATGCTTCACCGCAAAATTTTCGTTGATGTTCATTGTTCGTGATAGTACAACCATATTTGGAATAATTGTTGTCAAAAAGTCTGTTTTTTCCGATTTTGATTCGCTCCACTGGCTCCCAGTTGTACCAGACATGGAAGGCTGCGCAGATCTGTTGAGAAACTTCTCCACTTTATGCTCGCTCTGAGTAAAGTGCAAAGATAATCAGATTCTCATTCGCTGGCTTACTCGAACAGCTGATTGAAGCGAGCAGAAACGCACGACAATGCAACCGCTGACCCCTTGTCGCACCAGCACCACCTCTGCAGTAAAGAACACAGCACTGCCCGCAGGGCACTGCGACAGTGTACTTGATTTGTCGATCAGTATACTATCAATAGAAACAAAATTAAATATATTGCTTTTGAAATCGCTGACATAGTTTTATTACAGTTCTGGGGTGTCGCCAGAATGTTTTTACTTGTAAAATGGTCTTGCATTCAAAAAGGTTGAAAAACTGCTGACCAGTCCGTGAACAGCTGAATAGTAAATGCTCTCATGGTTTCATTTGAAGAGCAGATACTGCGCCATGGCCTGTGCGTTCACCAGGGGTCCGTCCTATGAAATTTTTTTTATGTGGCTTCATCATGCTCTGTAGGTCTGGAAACACTCAGTGGCTGGAGACTAAGTTGTCTTTAAAAGTTGAAATTTAACTTTACTAAGGATTTAAATATTTCTATATCACCAATAGTTTCCCACCTCAAGGTACTCAGTTATGGATGTTTTACCATGTGCATAATTTTACTCTAAAGCTTTGTGATATTTTGTTCGTATTGCTTAAGCAGTAACTGTTTTTTTAATGTACCTGAAGATGGTAGCTGTGACGAAACAATTAGCCCTCTTTCGTGACTATATTTTCATTCTGTCAGTCAATAAATAAACGTTCAAACACTGTGTCTTTCTCTTTATAATTCGACAGAGTTACGACTGCAGGGACGGGTTGCTTTTCAACCAATATTTCTCGAATATTTCAAATCAGTCAGTTCTGAGAAGGAACTACGACCAGAAAACATGTGAGAGGGACGGATACATGTTTATATCTTTCCGAATAAATGAATTTTTTCAAAGTTACTAAGCACATAATTCCATTTAATATATGTGTAAGGTAACGACATTCAGTGCAAATGCTATCAAATCATACGTAACTGATTTGTGTTTGTCGGAAGCTTGGGTGATGGATATGCACAGGAAACATTCACAAATTATTACGTACAAGGTGTTATACTTCCTTAAAACTGTCAAGCTAATATGAGGATACGTAAACGTCACCAACCTGATATATTATTTTACGTTATCCTGGTTTCTTAATCGGAGACACACAAAAATTCATGAATATTTCACATGCGGTTGACAGACTTGGCCTCATTTCGCTGTGACGCTCTGATTTTATTCATAAGATGTGTGCTCGCTCAATGGATCTATCCTGCCTCCGGCTACCTTCAAGAAGATAGACCGTCATGTACAGGCACGTTAACTATTCTAAATGACTGAAGCAAACCATAGCAGACGGAATGGAAGTTTCTGTCTTCGATGTTTTCATTGTTCGGTTGACAGCAGAGGAATTGCGGTTCATCCCTGTAAGTTTACTTCTGCACTTACCTAAGCCAATTACATCCTCCTCACAGAGAACTGTGGCTCGTAGTATTTATTTGTAGTCCGTTAGTTTCAGTAAAATCTGCTATTCGTCAAACTATTAGACGTCAGTTCTTAGATGCTGCGCAGTTTTCACGAGTTTTATATATGACTGCCCTTTCAGGTCTTCAGAATAAGTTGTGGAACTAATGAATCATATTAAGTGTTTTACAGCAAATCCAGTTTATTCTTCTGTATCAACGTGGCTTTTGATTCCGTTCGTGATGAGATTACGTAAAAAGTGACGTTTTAAATACTTCTGTGGCATCTCTTATTAGCAGATAATTGAGCGGCAACTGTGAAATATCTTCAACACTCACCACGTGTCGGTCGTGGTCAAAACAGTCTTCGGCGTGGTTCTGTGTGCGTTATGTAGGAACTATGTGAATACGAGCTTGCGGAAATAGCTGGCCCTGATATAGTGGTTTCTTCCGTAACTAGGTAAGTGAGGTGTTCTGGATTCAAAAGGTATCGTATCGAAGGTTACAGCGAATAAGACGAAAGAGGAAACACATCATCCGCAAAGTCACAACTAGGGCGAAATTCGTGATGAGTGACTGTGGCGGACAGTTATTGACGAGGTATGTGACGAGCAATAAAAGGACGGCAGCTAAAAAAGTCACTGCATAACTGATTGTCGCAGTCGCGAACGCTGTCAGCACCAAAACAGCAAGATGAGAGCACTATACGCTGGGCATTGCAGGGTGAGCTTTAATTCCAAAACCACACGTCATGTATGCAAATGCCCGCAACAGGAAATCGTGGCGACCAAGCCAAAAAACCTGGATCATGGAGTAATGGAAGAAAGTCATTTGGTAGGGTGAATCCTGTTTCACACTGTTTCCAACTTCTGGGGGAGTTTAAGCCTGGTGTGTGCCGTCCCATGCCTACGATAAAGGCGAGATTTCGGAAATTATTTATGCAGCCGTATCATGGTACTCCATGGGCTTCACAGTTAATATGCAAGGTCACATTACTGCCAAGGATTACGTGACCCTTCTGGTTGATCAGGTACATGCCAGGGTGCACTGTTAGTCCTTCGGTGGTAATGCTGTGTTACATGACGACTGTGCACCTCTTTACCCAGCCCACCTCTTCCAAGACTCTGTATGTCCATATTTTCAGCAAGCAGAAATCTACAAATACCAGTACTGCCGACCCCTGTTTCGATTAGAACCCAGATGGCATCTTCCTACACCTCGGTCACGGGCCAGAATGTAGCGTAGTAAACCGCTGAAACTGGTAGCCAAATAAAATAAGTCTGGAAACTAAAGGGCTGAATGGTGTTTAATATGAGATCTTCCAAGAGCAGTTTTGTAAGCACGAGGTTGAAATTTTGCCACACCCCTGGTGACCACAGTAACCAGATCTCAATATTATTTAGTTATTGTGTTCTATTTTGGAGATAATAGTGAGTGATCCTTGTCTACCTCCATCATCGTTACCAAAACTTGCCGGTGTTTTGCATGAGGAACAGTAAAATATTTCCCTTTAAAACAGTACAGGACCAATATTTATCCATTCAGAGAGGACTGCAAGCTGTCTGAATGCCAGCGGTTTGTCTACACCTTATTAGGAATGGTAATATATTATGACTGTAGTTTTGCCCACCAGCTGTGCATTGAACAGGTGGGGCGACGGAGAAGCTGGTATTTTTCAGGTGTCACTACCGATCATCCGATCTGTCTCTGTAGAGAGAGAAACAATTGCAAGTTCTTAACTAAACAGTAGTGAGCTGACAAATTAACGACATAAAGACCGCAGCAAACGTCACTATTTTGGAGAAACGAACAGTAACTATTCATTTCTTACCGTATTTACTAAATTCCACCTTTTTATAGGTTCCCGCACTCAATTCTCCAACTACGACTTATAAAATAGTTAATAGCTTTCATGTGGTGGAATCTGCTAACATTGCTACTTGAAAATACTCAAATTAAGGAAATTCCGGAAGGTGACATACTGGGGAAGGGGGGGCGCAAATAAAATAAATATATAAAATAGTTAATAGCTTTCATGTGGTGGAATCTGCTAACATTGCTACTTGAAAATACTCAAATTAAGGAAATTCCGGAAGGTGACATACTGGGGGAGGGGGGGGGGGTGCAAAATTACTCTTGGATCATTTACTGTCCTACGTTAAGCACGAATTAACCCCTAGAACCAAAGCACTAGGAACGCAACTTCAATAACGTCTGTGCAGTAAGTACGGTGGTAGCTTGCACTAACAACTGTATACAGCACATGTGCATTCTAGTAATTAGTTGTGAGCAGACAGTGTTTATTAGTGGATATGCTGCCTCAGTATGTCCCATTTGTTGTGCACAAATCGAAGTGAGCAGCATCCACTACATAAAATGAAATATTCATGACATTCTCTAGAATGGTATGAAAAAGAAAAAAAAAGTGTGTGTAAAATTTGTCCTGCACACTCTGACTCCTCAACAAAAAGAACGGTACGTGTACGCCTGTGCATCTTGAATGCATCTTGAAATGTAAAACGTGGACAGTTCTTATCTGGAAAAAATGTCCATGAGTAATGAGACATGGTGTTTTCAATTCGAACGGGTCACAAATCGAATAAAGTGTGGAAATTCACATGAGAGGTCAAAGCTTTAACTACAGAAGCATCGTTCAACTTGTTACGTACGAGTTGAATAACACCTAAACAAGTTCCTTTCTGAGAATGCCACATGGTTGTATGAACATTCTATGCGTTGTATTCAAGTGCCTATACAACTGAAACTCTCATGTTAATATTTCTCTACTTTCTATTAATCTAGTCTCGGAACTTTTCGGACTATAGGGGTAGCCATTCTGTTGAGCAATGTTGATGATAACTGTATAGCGTAATATGATGTCTCCGCAGCGTATGATATAATGCAATTAATCCAATGACCTCGAAGAGTGATCAGTTGGTCTTTCGTGTGTGACTCTTATCTTTTAATAGAAATATAGCCTTAAATAACGTGATACGAAAGTAAAAACAGTTCTCTCTTATGTCATAGTTAAATAAGAAACGTAAACCACTAGCTGTAACGTTATTGGAATAATGAAATGTAGTAGCAGGTACATGCCTTTTTTAATACGAGCTATCTGATCGAAAGAATCCAGACGCGTACAAGTGGACATTAATGAGATGTGTATGCACCCTTCGCCTTTATGACAGCTTGAACTCTGCTGGTGACACTACCAACGACATATCCGAATGTTTGTGGAGAAATGGTACTCCATTCATCTTCAGGAGCCGACATCAGGAACAGTAGTGACGTTTCACGCAGAGGTATGGAGCGAAGTCGACATTCTAACTCATCCCAAAGGTGCATCATTGGTTGAACTTGGGGCTATGCGGAGGTCACTCCAATTCAGGAATGTTATTGTCCAAATACTATTGCCTCACGGATGCTGCTTCAAGACAGCGAGCGTAGTCATGCTGATACAACAACCGTCTCCGAACTTTTCCTCTATTGAAAACATTTCAAAAGGTAGTATAATGTGTTCCTATCCTTCGACATTTAGCTGTTTCCTCAACACACAAAGGAATCAAATCCTAATCAAGAAAAACAGCTCACTTCAATAACATCACCTCGTCAGTACTTCACTGTTGGCAATCTATATAGTGAAACGCAACGTTCTTCATGCTTTTGCCAAACCCAAACTTCCACTGTCTTAACAGAGGATATAGCGTGATTCGTCATTCTGTATCACTCAGCACTGGCTACAGCAATGAGTCGCTTACGAGGAGTTGCTCTATTATCGCAATCCATTCTTTTTTCTCCCTGTGCTCAATGGAAAAATGGAAATGAGCGTTTAGCGTCATTGGCCGGGCGGGCCCTTACGGGGCAGGTCCGGCCTCCTTGGTGCAGATCTTATTACATTCGACGCCACATTGGGCGACTTGCGCGCCGGATTGGGATGAAATGATGATGAAGACAACACGACACCCAGTCCCTGAAGGGAGACAATCCTCGACCCAGCACGGAATCGAACCTGGACCCTTGAGGACGGCAGTCCGTCACGCTGACAATTCAGCTATCGGGGCGGACTCCCTGCGCACAGTCATTGTGCTAGTGGGACAGCTGGTAGCACTATACAATTCCAGGATTATTTCTTCCGCTGATTTAGGAGGGTTGAAATGTCCCTGACAGATTTGTTAGACACGTGACATCCAATAGCTAGCCCACATACTAAGTCAATGAGCTCTCCTGACTGACGCTTTGCGCTGTTACCGCATCTCTTTTATCGAGGACAGTACACTCCGCCTTCTTTTACACTAACTGGTCCTCCTAGTGGTCGGTCCCACATTACATAGGGACGTCTAGATACCTTTGACCAGATGAAATACGTTTATACCCTCAGCGTTGTAAACCTGATACCAAGTTAACGCTATTCACAAACTTCTGTCTTGTAAGTGTATTTTTAAATTATATTGCTGATGTTATCATTATAGAAGGACTGAAACTTTACTTGAATTTCCATGTTACACTATGCAGCACTGGATACTTTAGTAGATTTTAATTTTCAAAGCTTTTATTTTTTTGTAATTTAATTCTGTGTATAATTTCACTAAACATTTTACAGTATACGTGTGATGCGAGAGTCTTGTAATACCGGTCTAGGCAACGTCTTTATATTGTTATTTAGAAAACTAGCCTCAAATAGGTGTGGGACTCATTATCGCCTTGTGGAAAGAGGCAACGCTACGTCTTGGCGTCAGAGGTATAACCACAGATTTTATCTATTCGTTGAATATCGATAATCGATGCAAATGCTGAACGTGGTCGATATTCCATAACAAGTTTCTTTTTGATTTTTTCGTACAAACCTTTTGGAAAGTTGGGCTATGTTGGTCAGCAGGAGGATTGAAATAATTGAGAGCCCCTCAAGCGTGCGGGTTTGCTGATGTTCTAGCAGAATACTTAACAGCATACAGATGTATCGCTACCTAAAAATAACTAAAAATACTAGAAAAAACAATAGAGCAAGATCTTCTTCATTCAAGACAGAAAATCACAGTGTAAGCTGCGTATATAATTTATCTGTACATGAAACGCCGAATTTTATTTTTAAAGAACATCCTCTATGTTTAACGCGTCCCTAAGATATCGTATTCAGATGCTGAGCAGTACTGCATTGTGCTTGTGAACATTGTTGAGAAACAAAACTTTAATCTTAGTGAAATGCTGAATTTGGTAGAATGAAAATGAATCTTATTAAATCGCAAAAGAAACTAATTGTGTATTCACTGAATACTATTTAAGTGAAACCCAATACAAAAGCACATTATGAAATTTGTGTAAAATGAAGTGCAAAGTCTGATTTGGTATATCCACAAAGTAAAATACTGTTCAACTCGGAAGAAAAGAACTATTTAAAGGAACTGTTTAAATGATCTTCTCTGTTCAGTGTAAATTAATCTGCTTACTTAGTACAAAACTTGGAAATTCTTATTACATATTATTTACTCACAAGAATGGAAAATGAGATCAGCCCTGAAAGAAAAGTAACTTAGCTCTTGCTCAGCGTGCTATTTTGTGTATGGTGTTCTGTCGTTCTCAGATACATTCAGTGGCTGCGTGTGGCGTAGGGAGCAATGCTCACATGACAGCATATTTAAAACTTTGCTAAATGATGGAGGAGTGTTTTACTTTAAAAAAAGCATTCTTGAAAAATTAAAATCAGATTATTCTCAAAAAAGACTGTGCAACATAACCAGACTCTGACAATTACGAAGTCACTCATTACAAAAAAATACAAACATTTAAACCAATTGCATTATTTGTGACATAATGAAAACAAAGAGATCAAATTAATACTAATCATGAGTATTGTTAGTTATCTTAAGGACAAAGATTTCCTTCATATAATATTTATGATATAAGCATTTCATTGTTGTATGTGCGCTGGTTACCTTGAAATATTCCTCCAATATCTTCTCCTTCCATAATGTCAAGAAATTATTCTTGTAAACAAGTTCATAAGGACGTATTACAGATAATTTCTGGGAGATTCACAAATATCAAATCTTCTTCTCTAGAACTCGATTGCTCGCTACTACGCCTCTAATAAGAATGCCCTAGCGCTGCACAGCTGACTGGTGATCAAGAGCACGACGGATTACATTAAACACAAGAGTCAAGGATTTTATCCATTACTCTTGCAGCGCGCTCATGCGCCTTTGTCCCAATACAGTAAAGGTGAAATATTTACAATGGCAGAAAACTTACGAAAACCTTACAACAGAAGTATCGCTCGAAACTGGTATACGTCTTTTGGGGATTGGGTGGTCAAGAACGGCAACGTTCGTTCCCCGTGTATTGGTATCAGCAATTAAAATTTCTTAAATAAATGATAAGATAGTTTCATGCTTAAATGTGGCTGGATGATCGGTTAATCAATACGATGGACCAGTCAAACTAAAAGACATTGAGATCTCGGCCCATTTAAGCTGAAAAGGACGTAAGATGCTACACAAACGTTTTTGTTTATTGACAGTCACTTGGTTGGCCAAAAGCTTAACGCCTGACGTCATATCAGACACAAGATGTTAATACATAATTCACTGTGGAAGTTGCTGAACAAACTTTTTATTTTCATTGGTAATCTTGTCGAAAGTAGTTAGTGTGTTTATTCGACAAGTGTCCAATTGAGACAGCAAAAAAGCAATCTTTTGTTTTTCACTTCCTGCCACTTTCTTTCCTTCTGAGCCAGAACCCTCTTTGCTATCGACTACACTACAGTGTGTGTGTGTGGGGGGGGGGGGGGGGGGGGCACGTAATAGTGAATAGTTATCTGCTGTGAGTCTGCTTTCCTTTTGTATCAGGTACCTCGTTTCTACCGACACCAAAACGTCCCGGTACCCTGCACAATAACATGAACTGACTATTTTGCTGGGTACATTTAATGAACAGTCTTCATGGCCGTAAAGGTCTCTTAGTAGTCTAAATATCTCACTCCAGTTTGAAATATTATCCTCTGCATAAGGAAAGTTTCTTACATATTTAAAGTCCTGTTCATAAATGTGAATTTGCCATCTGAGAAACGTGTAAAACTTATTTTTCATATTGAAATAAATAAGTCTCAGTGCGGGGCAACAGAATTACGCGAAAATTTAATTCTCAACGGAAATATGTCGTGCTCAGGCAACACAATGCAAAATGCAGACTAGCCGGTACATGAAACAATTCGTCTGCGAGAAAGAAATCTGTTTTCAATGAAATTTAAATACCTTACACCGCTTGACTGCAAAACAAAATGACTCAGTTTTAAATTTCGGCCCTGAATACTGCTGATGTTTATATTTAGTCTTGCAAACATCCACTGTACCAGAACTGATATTGTGTCTACACAGCAAATGAACAGAAAAGTTAACGCATCTCACTTTCTGACAAAACTGGTTGACAATTCCCAAGATAGTAAGACAGTGTCAGTGCAGGATACGGTGGCCGATATGCAGTGACCAATTTTCGTCCAAAGCGCTAGGAGAGTTCATTCGTTCATTCGTAAAGGGAGGCCGATACTGTTTGCCACATTTCGGCCGATTGTAATTGTTAAGTGGCTTTGGTCTTTCTCATTCTGAACGTTCTGTGGCATTTAGGATGCTGACGAATGTAAAATCTCTCCACAGGTATCACCTGCCAAAACACCTACAGATAGGAAAAAGGAGAAATATGGACAGCTGTAAAATGGTAAAATGTAAACGCTGTAGAAACTCTGGCAGAGTACATATCTGATGCAACACGACATACTATAAGTGCTAAGATTCTTTATCCTGAAAGTACATGTAAAAACAAGTGTTAGAACCGAATTCATGAATGTATAGCAGATATTCCATTCTTTCTGGGATATGGGTGACTTCAGTTATCAAAATAATTGCCTTCTGAGTGATATTAAGATGGAACAAGTGCAAAAGAGGTATCTTTGACTAATGAAAATAAGAAATTAGATTTTCATATTATTTACTTTTCACAGATAAAATTATTATATTGACTGATTAATATACTTTATTTTAGTAGGTACCAAAAAAGGGCACTTTTGCGGTGGGTGGCTGTTTTTCTGTACGAGGCTGTTGATGGTGTAACGCCGGAAATGCATATCTCCCTATTTCCATCTATTGTACTATAAACTTTTTCCTTATTTTGTTACCTGAAGATATGACACTTCTGTGTCTTTATATATTGTAAGAGTTTTACTATTTGTGTATATATATATATATATATATATATATATATATATATATATATATATATATATATATATATGCCTTTATGTCGATGTATAATTGGTTTGTTTTGTAAATACTAAATGTAGTTTTTCGCTGGGTCTTGCCTAGGGAAAACTATGCTATCGAACGATTACATCGATTGGTCGTGTGGAGAACCAAAGTGTTTAGGATCTTTGGTAGTGTTAACTCTGCCGCGTGGAGCGCGGGCAGAGCAGTGTCTGGCTGGAGTAGGGCGGTGGAGCAGGTGTGTTGTATGACGCTCCTGCGAGTTGCCGCGCTTTCGTGGTTTGGCAGCATGTAATTGCGCTCTACTTGCTACGATAGTTTCTGACACGGTGTCGCGGACGGGAAGCATTAGCTGGCGCACATCAAGAGCCCGTTTCGACTGGTGACCGTGTCGAGAAGAAGGCGCGCCAACATCCAGCTTCTGCAACAGCGACGGCCGATAATGAGTTACTGTCGCCACCTCCCCGATCGACTACTGCAAAGCTTCAATCAACCAAAAAGGAAGAGTAAAAGCACGTAAAGTTTTAGAACTGTATGGCAGACCTCAGCTATTCAAACTGTTGCATCACAAATTTACAGCAACTTAGCATGAACCTTTGTTGCTCATTGTCCGAAATGCATTACCAAGCAGGGTCCCTTCCTTTTCTGGAATGAACCCGAGTGTCGTTGAAATTCATACGCCTGCATTAAAGTAATATCATTCCATTTCACTGCTTTAATTTCAAAGTTCAGTTAAAGTATTCATGGCTGGCTACAATATTTAGATTACAGAAGCAGAAATTAAGAGTGAGAGTTTTGCTACCATATTTTTAGCTTACCTGTGACTGCAGCTCAGCTTGGTACGTACTAAATTTTACTATTGTTAATTTTTCAGAATCATTTTATTCAAGTTCAAAGTTAAATCTCTGATTTCTAAATTGCGTAGATTCAAGTAGCATTTGAAATAATTGTTGAGGTAGCCCAAGACTAACCTTATTTTATTGAATTTCGTAGTGCTTCAGAAACAAAGTTCACTATTAATTTCAGTCACTAAATTCACTTTCATTTTTCCGATTTTATTAATTCTTTTGCTAAATTGAGTCAGAGTGTAGCGAAACTTATTACTTCTGACAAACATTCAGTTTTCACACACCACTTGTCAACCTTCAGTTGCAACGCTTTTAGTGCTAATTATATGTGCATTAATCTTTCATTTTCAGTTATTATAGTTGTTGTCCATAGGACTGGCGACCGTAATTTTCCCCAAATCTCAAATATCTAATTAACGCCAATTTATTGTTAACGTGCAACGGCCTTGCCGCAGTGGATACACCGGTTCCCGTGAGATAACCGATGTTAAGCGCTTTCGGGCGTGGTCGGCACTTGGATGGGTGACCATCCAGGCCGCCATGCGCTGTTGCCATTTTTCGGGGTGCATTCAGCTTCGTGATGCCAATTGAGGAGCTACTCGACCGAATAGTAGCGGCTCCGGTCACAGAAAAACATCACAACGACCGGGAGAACGGTGTGCTGACCACACACCCCTCCTATCTGCATCCTCAACTGAGGATGAGACGGCGGTCGGATGGTCCCGATGGGTCACTTGTGGCCTGAAGACAGATTGCTATTAATTGTTAACGTAACGACCGCACATTTACTTTCTTTATTAATTTTACCCTTTTGACAAAATTAATTTCCACCAGTTTCATTTGCATTTTTCCTTTCATTTAGATGTAATCCTTTCCTCCCTCTTTACCGACAAATTAACTTCGGTGACGATTCTTTTCCCAAATTTCCTTTAGTTGCATGCGGTTTAATTTTTCACTGTCATTAAGGTCGATAAGTGAGGGGGAGGTTACACGTGGCGACCTGGTGACAGGAAAATCTTCGGGTTTGAGGTTGTTCTGGACACGAATTTTGCATTGTGCAAATCTCGTAACAAATTACTGTTTACGAACAGGTTGATACGTCAGCGAAAATAAGTAGTGCGAGGACTCCTAATTAGATTTGAGATTTGGCATTTATATTGAAAATTATTAAAATGAGTGAAGGCAACAGTTACCAAAATTTGGTAGACTTGGATACGTAACAATCGGTCGAACAGTGGGAAACGCGCTTCGCGGAACCCATTGTTCAGGGGCAGGCGGCTAGCATGAAAGACGCGACCGCCGAAACGCAACAAAGAGCGGAAATGGAATTCCAAACTTTGCAAAATGTTTCGGAATCGGAAGTTAAAATCAAATCTGAACCCCTTGATGACGAATACGGTGGGACAATTAAAGAGGCACCCACTACAGAAGTAAAACCGCTGGTTTCCGGGAATTTAACTGATTTATTGAATGTTTTGATTAACGAAATCAAGGCTCAGTCTAGCAAGATAGAAACTCAATCGGCAAAAATTAAAGCTCAGTCTGCCAAGCAAGAAGCTCAGTGTGAAAAAATTGACAGGAATCTAGACAATCAGAACAAAGCTATTAATGTTGTTAACAACAATGTTGGAGTTGTTAACACAAAAGTTGATAAATTCAAAGAAGATATTGTAATCTTAAACAGGAAATGATAGGCGTTCAGGCGGAAATTGCGAGCATAAATACTCGTTTTGATTCCGAAATTAGCAGAATCGAGAAAAGTGTAGGAAAAGCAGTTGCTCCGATCATCGAGAGTAAGGTGACGGAACAAATTCAATTAGTGAAAAAAGAGGATCAACAGAAGGTGGAAACTTTAAAGGCTTTAGTGTCTGAAGGAGATACGAAAGTGAGGAAGCAGGCTAATACTTACGAAGAGAAAAAGAGGGAAGTGGAACCACTTGCGACAACCACTTGCCAAGTAATTACGAGAGTCTCAGAATTAGAAAAGAAACTTGACGAAAAACAGAGCTATGTGCCAATCTGTGCACATAGTTCGGAATTGTTGACGAAAGAGGAGCGGTTCGACCCCTTGAAAAAAGGCGGTATACACGCGACGGATTTCATTAAAAATTGTGAAAGAGTTTAACCCAGATCATGGACTAATGAGAGAAAAATTAATGCGGTTATTGACGTGTTAGCTGGTGATGCCAAGCGTTGGGGCTTAAACCTCAAAATTACGAACCTGACTTTTGACAAGTTCAAAAATTTGTTTCTGGCTGAATACTGCTCAGAGGAAAAGCAACAAAGTGTCTGGCGCGAATTTGTCGTATCGAGGCCTTTCGATTCGAATTCGCGTGGCTCGATGAAGGAGCTTTGTGAGGGCTGGATCCGCAAGTTGGAATATTTCCGTGATCGCCGCACGGAATCCGAAATAGCCTGGGAACTCTACAAGAAGCTTCTAGATGGTACAAAACGCTACGTAGGAAGTAATTACAAGACAATCAATGATTTCCTGGAAAGAGTTGAGGACGAGAACAATTGGCGCAATAATCGCGACAGTGGTAGAGGCCGTGGTAACAAGAACGGGTACCACAACAACCACAACAACGATAACCATGGGAATAGTGCATACCGCAACCATGGCAGCAATAACAAGAATGGTTCGAAGCGTAATAACAATCGGTACAATGCAAATAATTACAGGAATGACGGAAACCAGTATCATACTAAAGTGATAGGGCTTCACAGAATAGTAATAACGCCAGAGGGTGTGATAAGCCGCCTCAGCAGCATCCGGGGAGCAGATCTGCTGGGACGAGACAGGGAAACCATTAGACGTGCCGGTGAGGTGCCGAGCGGGCGTGGAGAAATTTTGGCGGCCCAATAACAGGAGAAAACCGAGGTGTCGTCGTTATGAAAATTCCGTATGGAATAATCAACGGCGGGAGAGTGTGCCAGTGTTAAGAGAAACGAGTGCGCCCACAAGTAGTAGATCAGCTGTAGACATGGCAGTAGAAAATACATTCACTGTCAGTGAAAACAATTTAAGTAGTGTTCCGGAAATCGATTATAAAGTGGCAGCTGTAACACCCACAGCGGAACTGGAGATTGAGTTTAAGAATGATCCCCAATTGTTGAGAGAAGATCAGATGTCGGATAACACGTCCGTCATCGAGCGAGGGGATGCAGAAAGGGATGAGGTCTTGTTAAGGCAGTTCGGTCGCTTATACGACGAACTAAGAGATTGTAGGGGCCTGTACGGGAGAAGTGTTTATGGGGAGCGCGGGCAGGATTTGGCGCGTCTCGTCCCGCAGAAAGATAGTGTTTGTGAAGTCACAGAAAGTTATGGCCCTAACCGGCAGACTTTACCAGAAATAGTTGATGTTAATGGGGAGCACGAGCAAGATTCGTCGTGTTTCGTCCCACAGGAGTTGGATGTTGAAGTAGTAACGGAAAGTTCTGGCCCTAACCGGCAGACCTTACCGAAGGTTATAGAGGTAGAAGTGGCCGACCCATCCGACGCAAAACTCCAGTTTAAAGATTGCGAGAGTATTAAGGAGAAAGATTAAGAAAATTTTAGTGACATCCGGACACGATTGGTAGAAAAGCACGTAGATTACAGCGTGTATGAGGTTAGAGCTGACGTTATACGGTCGTACGGTAGCAGTGTGGGTTGCGCAGATCCAAAGGAAGTAATTGCAGATACTACTGGGCACATTCCTCCAGGTAGATTGGCAGATGAGATTAATCTGAATAAAGAGGAATCAGTGAAGTTGACAATTAGTGAACTGATAGCAAAGCAACACTCACTAATTGACGAGTTACAGGAAAAGGTTTCGTTATTGGAGGCGAAGCTGCAGACTAAGCCTCAGGACAAACGTGTTGAAATTAAAACTGTATGTGAATAGAGGCTGAAAAAGCCGTCAGATAAGCCGGATTTAGGATCAAAGCCGGATGGTTTTTTTTCTTGAATGACCTGGATATAGACGGGGATTTATTGTGGGAAAATAAAGAAACAGTCGCTGGGAAAATATTTCATTTACTGAAAGACAGACCTGGTATCGTAGTTATGCCAGTAACAGGAGTGAAAATTATCGGTGCTACTGGGAAGGCCAGTAAACCGGTCACAAAACAGATTTTTGTCAACATCGAAATATGTGTGGCACGATTTGAACAAGAGTTTGTCGTCGTGCCAGACTTAACTACGAAAGTAATTATCGGGTTAGATTGGCTATTAAAGTACCGTGCAGTGATTAATTGCGAAAGCAAAACTTTGAAATGTACGTCACAAGATAAAACAATAGTAGTTAGTTTTGACGAGACAGGAGATGGTGTGCATAGGCAATGGCAGCCTATACACATTGTTAACTGGCCAGATGCCATTGACGTAGGTATGAATTTGAACTACTGTAACGTGAGGAATCTCGGCATTGACAAAATAGTGTAGAAAGTGAATTGGAAAGTATTGTAGACGGTGTGTCAAACGTATCGCACGAACAAAGACGCGGCCAACTTTCCCGTACTTATTGCCATCACAACCATAGGACATGGAGCAAATATGTAGCAGAATTTGAGAGAATTATGAACACCTTGAGACATGAGTCTGCGGGATGACAGAAGTAAAAGTTTAGAGGAAGGGACAATCAAATTTCCTCCACGGATTGACATTAGTATTGATGTGAAAAAAGATCGTTTGCGAGAAATAATGAAGCCAAAATCCGATGCTCGCATACGTCGTCGTGACGCTAAAGCGCGTTTTGCTAAGTTTGCAATCGGAGATTTAGTACTTGTCAAAGCTCATGAGAAATCGAGCGAGATAGACAATTAAATCTCTAAATTTAAGTTTGTATGTAATGGACCATATAAAGTCATTAGTATACCTCACACAAATGCTTATTGCTTAGAGTATCCAAGCTCTGGAAAACTATTAGGTATACGGAACATCGTAGACTTGAAATTGTACCAACCTAGGATTGATTAATTCCACAGAATGGGTAATTTGTACACTATGTAAATATAGAGTGTAAGATTTAACGATTTGCTAGATTGCCATGATTTTGCCTGACCAAGAGGAGATTAAAGAAGTTGTAATTAATAAGTAATTAATTTTGACTAAATGATTTAAGGGTAACTGATTATTAATCAATTGAAATATCCAAGCTGCTAGTTTAAGTTTTCAGCTGAGTCACAGTAGATTAAGGACTGTAAATATGAGTTTGTAACTAGCGGTAAGATTTCATAAATATGTGATTTACTAGTCATTGCCGATGTACTTAGACGCTGTTTTAAGTTTCAGGCTAGTACATGCGTGTGATGATGGACAGTGTTGAGTTATCCACTGTGATAGTGGTAATGGACTCCTTGAGATTACTCGGGAGTGAGTTTTCCCGAAAGAATTCAGTGAAACGGACGTTCTGGAAATGACGTTACACAGGCGAGTGAGATAAAGCATGCCGCACAGGCAGGCGCAACAATACTGGCGAGGCAGAGCCGCTGTCGGCTCTTGTGCCGCTCTTCGGCATTCTTTGTACTTGCGAGTACGGAAGGCCGAGTTGTTTTCTTCTCGGATAGCTGATGTGAAAGAATTCTGCTGTCAATATTTTTTTTCGATCTGCTGTATATTATTTCTTTGATTACCGTTAAGTGGACTCTCATGGCCAGAATATTAATTATGAAAAGGTTGTACAAAAATGTGTATTCTACGTAAATAATTATTAATTTGCGTATTATGATCTACCTGGTTTCTATGATTATGTACGCTGATTAGTTTCGTAAATAGTATTCCATTTCTTGATACTGTTAGGAATTTGGCTGCTTTCAGAATACCTAAACCATTTTCTATGTTTTCTATGAATTTTACTATGTTGTCAACCTGTTTTCTTTTGTGCAAGATGACAGAGTGGAATAAGTTTAGGAATGTCACCACTCAATTATTATGGTCTAAAAATTGGCTTATGGTTAATTAGCCTAATGCTAAATTTTCTTGATGTTTTGAGCATATGCATTTCCGCTTTTTTTTTTTTTTTGGTACATTTTCTGAGTCTGTTTAGGTTACACGAACATCCTCAGACAATGTGGGGCACGTGTAACGCCAGAAATGCATATCCTCCTATTTCCATCTATTGTACTATAAATTTTTTCCTTATTTTGTTACCTGAAGATATGACATTTGTGTGTCTTTATATATTGTAAGTGTTTTACTATATATATATATATATATATATATATATATATATATATATATATATATATATATTTATGTCGATGTATAATTGGTTTGTTTTTTAAATAGTATATTTATTTTTACCCTGGGTCTTGCCTAGGGAAAACTATGCTATCGAACGATTACATCGATTGGTCGTGTGGAGAACCAAAGTGCTTAGGATCTTTGGTAGTGTTAACTCTGCCGCGTGGAGCACGGGCAGAGCAGTGGCTGGCTGAAGAAGGGCGGTGGAGCAGGTATGTTGTGTGACGCTTCCGCGAGTTGCCGCGCTTTCGGGGTTTGGCAGCATGTAATTGCGCTCGACTTGCTATGATAGTTTCTGACACGGTGTCGCGGACGGGAAGCATTAGCTGGCGCACATCAAGAGCCCGTTTCGCCTGGTGACCGTGTCGAGAAGAAGGCGCGCCAACATCCAGCTTCTGCAACAGCGACGCCCGACAATGAGTGAATGTCGCCACCTCCCCGATCGACGACTTCAAACCTTCAATCAACCAAAAAGGAAGAGTAAAAGCACGTAAAGTTTTAGAACTGTATGGCAGACCTCAGCTATCCAAACTGTTGCATCACAAAATTACAGCAACTTAGCATGAACCTTTGTTGCTCATTGTCCGAAATGCATTACCAAGCAGGGTCCCTTCCTTTTCTGGAATGAACCCGAGTGTCGTTGAAATTCACACGCCAGCATTAAAGTAATATCATTCCATTTCACTGCTTTAATTTCAAAGTTCAGTTAAAGTGTTCATAGCTGGCTACAATATTTAGATTACACAAGCAGAAGTTAAGAGTGAGAGTTTTGCTACCATATTTTTAGCTTACCTGTGACTGCAGCTCAGCTTGGTACGTACTAAATTTTACTATTGTTAATTTTTCAGAATCATTTAATTCAAGTTCAAAGTTAAATCTCTTATTTCTAAATTGCGTAGATTCAAGTAGCATTTGAAATGATTGTTGAGGTAGCCCAAGACTAACCTTATTTTATTGAATTTCGTAGTGCTTCAGAAACAAATTTCACTATTAATTTCAGTCACTAAATTCACTTTCATTTTTCCGATTTTATTAATTCTTTTGCTAAATTGAGTCAGAGTGTAGCGAAACTTATTACTTCTGACAAACATTCAGTTTTCACACAGCACTTGTCAACCTTCAGTTGCAACGCTCTTAGTGCTAATTATATGTGCGTTTATCTTTCATTTTCAGTTATTATAGTAGATGTCCATAGGACTGGCGACCGTAATTTTCCCCAAATCTCGAATATCTGGTTAACGTCAATTAATTGTTAACGTAACGACCTCACATTTACTTTCTTTATTAATTTTACCCTTTTATCAAAATTAATTTTCGCCTATTTCATTTGATTTTTCCTTTCATTTAGATGTAACCCTTTCCTCCCTCTTTGCCGACAGATTAACTTCGGTGGCGGTTGCTTTTCCCAAATTTCCGTTAGGTACACATGGTTTAATTTTTCACTGTCATTAAGGTCGATAAGTGAGGGGGAGGCTACAATGGCTATAATGTTTTGGTGTGCATAGGCTCTAGAACAATCAAGGACGTCTCAAGAACTTACAGCAATGCTTATCTGATGACCACTGCATCTCTCCAAAAAACGGTTGTGGTACCTAAAGATGAAATTAATATTGCATCCTGGGAAATCTGTAATAAGGCTGTATTTTGTTTATTTACGCTATTTTTTCTTTTAATGTAATACTCAATCAAAAATCCACTAAATTTCTCTGATCTGGGAATCTAACTTTAGGATGAACTTTTTCGTTTTTCCAGGAAAAGAAGAAGTCCTAAAGGAAAATTTCACCAGAAGCAGTTCAGACAGTTCTGAACGTCATAAGTAATATACATACTGTTGCCTGTCATAGAGCATATTCAAGTTTGCTTCGTCCATGACATGTCAATGTCTTCACTGTATCAAGAACATTATTTAAAATACTGTGAAGAAAATAATTCACCACAACCAAAGCGTCAGAATTTGGAGATATTTGCAACTATGATTTTAATATTGTTTTTAAACTGCCTCGTTCAGAGATATGTCATGAATTTCAAATTCAAACTGAAGAAGCACAATTGGAAAACTTTGAACATATCCTTAGAATTTCAAGAATTGGAAGGGACCTACATAACGCCAAAATATTATCAGGTGAAAATATCATTACACAGCTTTCCTAGCTGGACAGAGAAAATCCTGGGATGCTCTTATATTAACCGTTGATCTACAACAAATTTTCCCAACAACTATCACGACTGGCGTCTGGGCCTGCATTCTATAAGATGAAATTATGGACGTATAATTTAGTTGTTCATGGTTCTGAGTTTTAAAAGGGACATATGTACGCGTGGATGGAAAATATTGCAAAGTATTGATCTAGTAATAAAGGAAGCTGTCTGATAAAATTCCTGGAAACAGATCAGTCTTAAGCAACCATTCTTTACATCATTAGCACTTTAGGACATGCGGGGACCATGCAGCTATCGGTAATGTAATTGTAAACTGTCGAAGCTGCGTTGGTAAAGTACCGGAACTTCGGCGCTGAGAGAAAGCACCGAAGCTGAAAGCGTTATTCGTGCGGAAAGCTGGCTGAAGCCAGAGATAAATTCTGCCGAAATTTTTACAAAGGCACAGACGGTGTTCAGAAAGGATAGATTGCATACAACCAGTGGTGACGTGTTTGTCGCTGTGAGTAGTAGTTCATACTGTAGTGAAATAGAAGTCGATAGTGCCTGTGAATTATTATGTGTGTAAGTTATACTCAACAACCGAGCTAGGTTAAAAATTGGCTCCTTTTACCGACCTCCCGACTCAGCAGCATTAGTGGCAGAACAACTGAGAGAAAATCTGGAATACATTTCACATAAATTTCCTCAGCACGTAGTAGTCTTACGTGGAGATTTCAATTTGCCAGATGTAGACTGGGACATTCAGATGTTTAGGACGGGCAGTAGGTACAGAGCATCGAGTGACATTAATCTGAGCGCACTATCCGAAAATTACCTCGAGCTATTAAACAGGGAACCGACTCGTGGAGATAACATCTTGGACCTATTGATAACAAACAGACCCGAACTTGTCGACTCTGTAAACGCAGAAGAGGGAATCAGTGATCACAAGGCCGTTGCAGCATCACTGAATATGTAAGTAAATAGGAATATAAAAAAAGGAGGAAGGTTTATCTGTTAAGCAAGAGTAATAGGAAGCAGATTTCCGAATACCTAACAGATCAAAACTAAAATTTCTGTTCCGACACTGAAAATGTTGAGTGTTTATGGAAAAAGTTCAAGGCAATCGTAAAATGGGTTTTAGACATCTACGTGCCGAGTAAAACTGTGAGGGACGGGAAAAACCGACCGTGGTTCAACAACAAAGTTAGGAAACTACTGCTAAAGCAGAGAGAGCTTCACTGCAAATTTAAACGCAGCCAAAACCTTTCAGACAAACAGAAGCTAAGCGATGTCAAAGTTAGCGTAAGGAGGGCTATGCGTGAAGCGTTCAGTGAATTCGAAAGTAAAATTCTATGCACCGACTTGACAGAAAATCCTAGGAAGTTCTGGTCTTACGTTAAATCAGTAAGTGGATCGAAACAGCATATCCAGACACTCTGGCATGATAATGGCATTGCAACAGAGGATGACACGCGTAAAGTTGAAATACTAAACACCTTTTTCGAAAGCTGTTTCACAGAGGAAGACCGCACTGCAGTTCCTTCTCTAAATTCTCACTCGAACGAAAAGATAGCTGACATCAAAATAAGTGTGCAAGGATTAGAAATGCAACTGAAATCACTCAACAGAGGATAGTCCACTGGACCTGACGGGATACCAATTCGATTCTACACAGAGTACGTGAAAGAACTTGCCCCCCTTCTAACAGCCGTGCACCGCCAAGTCTCTAGAGGAACGGAAGGTTCCAAATGATTGGAAAAGAGCACAACTAGTTCCAATTTTCAAGAAGGGTCGTCGAACAGATGCGCAAAACTATAGGTCTATATTTCTGACATCGATCTGTTGTAGAATCTTACAACATGTTTTTTGCTCGCGTATCATTGGTACCGGAAACAGTGATCGTGTGAGACCCTACTCGCTTTATTTGTTCATGAGACCCAGAAAATATTACATACAGGCTCCCAGGTAGATGCCATTTTCCTTGACTTCCGGAAGGCGTTCAATACAATTCCGCACTGTCGCCTGATAAAAAAAGTGCCTACGGAATATCAGACTAGCTGTGTGGCTGGATTGAAGAGTTTTTAGCAAACAGAACACAGCGTGTTGTTCTCAATGGAGATACGTCTACAGACGTTAAAGTAACCTCTGACGTGCCACAGGGGAGTGTTATGGGACCATTGCTTTTCACAATATATATAAATGACCTAGTAGATAGTGTCGGAAGTTCCATGCGGCTTTTCGCGGATGATGCTGTAGTATACAGAGAAGTTGCAGCATTAGAAAATTGTAGCGAAATGCAGGAAGATCTGCAGCGGATAGGCACTTCGTGCAGGGAGTGGCAACTGACCCTTAACATAGACAAATGTAATGTATTGCGAATACGTAGAAAGAAGGATCCTTTATTGTATGATTATATGATAGCGGAACAAACACTGGTAGCAGTTACTTCTGTAAAATATCTGGGAGTATGCGTGCGGAACGATTTGAAGTGGAATGATCATATAAAATTAATTGTTGGTAAGGCGGGTACCAGGTTGAGATTCATTGGGAGAGTCCTTAGAAAATGTAGTCCATCAACAAAGGAGGTGGCTTACAAAACACTCGTTCGACCTATACTTGAGTATTGCTCATCAGTGCGGGATCCGTACCAGATCGGGTTGACGGAGGAGATAGAGAAGATCCTAAGAAGAGCGGCACCTTTCGTCACAGGGTTATTTGGTAAGCGTGATAGCGTTACGGAGAAGTTTAGCAAATTGAATTGGCAGACTCTGCAAGAGAGGCGCTCTGCGTCGCGGTGTAGCTTGCTGTCCAGGTTTCCAGAGGGTGCGTTTCTGGATGATGTATCGAATATATTGCTTCCCCCTACTTATACCTCCCGAGCAGATCACTAATGTAAAATTAGAGAGATTCGACCGCGCACGCAGGCTATCCGGCAGTCGTTCTTCCCGGGAACCACATACGACTGGAACAGGAAAAGGAGGTAATGATAGTGGCACGTAAAGTGCCCTCCGCCACACACCCTTTGGTGGCTTGCGGGGTATAAATGTAAATGTAAATGTAGTGATAACAGCATATGCCAAATTAAAAACTGGCCGTCTGTTCAACTAGAGATATCATTAGTGCAATCAGGAAGAATTTAGAAGCATGTTAAGAACTGAAACCCCATAGTTTACACCAGTCATGAAAGGCTTACCGTCATTAAAGATATCTGAAAAAGGAAGGCATTTCCAGTTGCTGAAATTAACTACTCAGATCTTATAGATCTGAAACATTTGCAGATAAATATTTTAAAGAAATACCAACATGATGATGGCTCGCAGTTCCTATTTCCGAAAGGAACAGCTTTTCCTTTTGATGAAGTAATGTCACCATATTTAAAAGTGAAATATCAATACACTGACTTCGAAGAATTCAGAACTGCATATATCACTAGAATAGGACGAGCACTTCAGGAGTTTAATCCATTGTAGGTATCAAGGAAACACTTAAAACCCACTTCGGTTTTTGTGAAAAAACTGAAAGATGTTATGTCAGTAATGCCCTGTATACCAAATGCTTCGAAGGAATACGTCAAGAGTCTGAGGGAAACATGGTGATAGATTTTGTTTACACTATCTGAAATATTGTAGACAGTTTAATCCTAAGTTACGTTATATATTGACGTCCACAATTTTGTAAACCTTCTCTTCTTATAGTGTGAACAGGCCAAAGCCCAATGTTGTGTGACCTAGCGATAAAGTATTTTTTAGTAATATGTAATTTTTTCAGGAGATAACTATCCATACATGTACATTAAGACGTTGGAGAAATAAACTACTTATGTTGGATAGCCAGAAAAATTTATACGTGATTTATGGGTTTATTGCTACTTTTAAAACCCTCTCCTGAAAAGTTTACATTTTGTGGTTTTGGACTGCATCATTGTCATCCCGTCATTTAAAAAATTCCCAGCTCCAATGACTTTTATGGCCCATTCCTTCACCCCTTGCCTGTTGAACAAGAATTTTCCAGAGTGGTTTCAGGTGATACAGTAGCAGGAGGCACTGAAAACAATTCTCCAAAAAGAAACAATCACAGAAATATGGTACAAAATCTGTGGTTAGAAATACTTGGAGCGGGTGGCAATGTAAACAAAATATCAGTGAACAGATACAAAGTAATACAAAGATGGTACCTAAGTTGAAATACAAGTAATAGTACAAACACGCAAAAAAGTGCACAAAGCTTCCAGTAATAAGTCGTTTTACATATTTGTTATGACACACAAGACATGGGATAATAAGTTTCTCGCTGTGGTAGATCAGCAATCTGCTTCAGGCATATACTGTGGCATAAATACATATAGTTTTCCAACAGGCCATAATGCATTAAAAAGTCATTATATTTCTCTGTAGAAATGTTTTAAAAAGCTGTAAGGACAACGACCGGCCGCAGTAGCCGAGCGGTTCTAGGCGCTTCAGCCAGGAACCGCGCGACTGCTACGGTCACAGGTTCGAATCCTGCCTCGGGCATGGATGTGTGTGATGTCCTTAGGTTAGTTAGGTTTAAGTAGTTCTAAGTTCTAGGAGACTGATGACCTCAGATGTTAAGTCCCATAGTGCTCAGAGCCATTTTTTTGTAAGGATAACTTATGAAGACAAGTGAAAATTCTTACAAGTTCAAATAAAGCTAGAATGATGCACCATATATAGTATGCTTTAAAAATGCTTACAATTGTCTCTTCTGAATAATTTAGAAAACCTATTAGGACAACGTCATGCAGTGGGAGGAAAAGAATATCACAGAAAACTGTCTCATGCACCATTGTTTCTTCACACTCGCTTATCACAGTATCACCAACATTCTACCATGAACATATTCCCGGGGCAGACTCTGTCTTCAGTTTTTTCAATGACTATCCACAGAGCTCAGAATAAGTAAGTTATCCAGCCAGACTCAGGGGGGATTAAGTGTCTTCTCACACCCTCCACTGACAACCCAGAATTAGAAGAATTTGAAGAGCTACAGCCCTAGAACTGTCGCAATTAGCAGTGTCTCCCTGGTCCATTTTTCATAAGCTGAGACATGGTGTAATACTCATCTTAGTGCCCCAGCAAATTGCATGAAGCCACCCAACATAATTTTTACATTAAACTTTGTGTGAGTGTGTATGTGTGTGTCAACCAAGATCGCCTCCCATGAATATCCAGAATATATGAAACAAATTTACCAAGGAATTAGATAACTTGTTACATACATTTTAGTGCCAAACAGATTGTCCTGCTAATTTCCTGTACATGTGCCTTATTCAAAAATTCTTATCTGATATACATATGGTTATCCTATAACACAGAAATCATATAGATTGCCTTTAAGGCTTTTCATGAAAGTTTTGGTGTCATTTCAACCAATTGCTTAAATCGGTAGACAGTTAATCATCAATCTGGTACCAAATGTCAATCTTGAATACGTATCTCCATTTCTAAAGTACCTCACATAAATGAAAAGACTTGGAGCCAGTTTCTTGAGTTACGTAAGTTTATCTATCTGGCCAGAATGGAACTACCACATATCTCCTGTACAATAACATTAGTAATTAGTACGGCGACCACCAAAATAGCTAATTACGGTGTACACACTCACAGATACACTCTGCCAATCACTGTTCCTTACAGTGACATGGACTTTGTTGATGAATAAATTTGTTGCATACTTGTGCGCATGTAATGCAAGCCCGCTCTGCAGATTGTTGCTATTAGGAATAATAATGTGACTGTCAAATATCAAATTTTAGTTGGTGTACTGTCGACGTGCAGTGCAAGACGATACCTTATCAGTTTTCATAAATGCTTCTCAGTACACAACTTGCGGTGTGCAATGCGAGTGTGCAAACAAAGTCATGAAAGAATATGAAAATGATGAACTGATCTTAACGATTGATAAATGCCAAGAAAGACTCTAAATTTAACTGTGCTTCATTAAGCCACAAGAACATTAAACATTTTCATAAAGTTCTCACACCTAGACAAGTTAGCAAAATATTTCTTAAGAACCCTCTTGCGGACAACTGCATCCCTTGACACTTGTTTCAACTATGACACAAGACCATATGCTTCATTACAAAATTTCTGCAGCAAACTTCAGCCGTATACAATGTTCTAACAATAATAAGTTACATAGCTAAAAACATAAAAAACTGGATTACCTTGTAAGTTGGCTTTTATCACTCTTCCATTAATATAATTTCATTCGTTCAGTATCTTTCCTCAAAATATATTATTACAAAATCCTTTTTAAATAGTGCTGCCATCACTATACAGCAGGCAATCTTCCATCCTTTGTAAACCAAGTACATTGCTAGACTGTCTAACACACTCTGCTACTGCATTTTTCTGACCTACGCTGACACGGCTAAGTTAACCTCTCTGACCAACTTCTCTGGACTCAAACACAATCATACAAAAAAAAGATTATATCGATATTACAGAGGTTGAGTATAAGTATCAAATTTGCAATTCCATTTACATTTATGGCGAAAACTTCCTGAAAATCGTCATGGCCAAGAGTGCAATGAAAAGTGGTTTCGTGTGCAGTTTTCAATGGCAGAATGAGGGAAGAAAGCTTAGCACCCGAGTTTATCCCGCTCCGTAGACCAATCAGTAAAATCCACATTGATTTTGCCATTGTCAAATAAAATTTAGTTTAAAAAAATTTCAAAAAGTAAGAAGTTGGGCTACATTATCTTTTCATAGTTCGTTATGTTTAAGGTCAGGCCCAAACTTAGTCCCGGGACTAACATTCGTCCCTTGAGGAAACTGAACACCAACGCTGTCCACTGTTGGAAGTGATTGCAACACCGGAATTCTGTTGGTATTCCCTATCTAGGACAAAATAGCTGACTTCCTCTTCAATTGTTAAACGGATATAGTATGGATTGTTCAGCGCCAGGGCCGACATGGGGAATTTGAGCACGGGTATCACTATCATGCATGTCGCAGTTTGAAGTGATCGTGTTTGATGGTATATTGCATGGTCATTTAGGTGTGGTATGAGGCTACCACAGGAGGTTAAAAGACTGCCAGGAAAGGTTAACATATGTGGAAAAATCTAAATTAAGTCGTATGAATTTAATACCCAGCCTTGTAAGGGTAAGCTGTAGATGAAGATCTGTGGTTGTGACACTGGAGTAAGAACACAGGACAATCGTCCACAAACCTGGCATATTTGAGAGGGATACTTATTCTTGAGGGACTACTATTAATTGCTTTAATGAAAAGATAAATCCAAGAAATTGGTTCTGGTCGACACTACTGGGTGCAATTTGTATAATCTACCCTACAGACCGCAGCAATATGTGGAGGCACACGCGTAGTCTCCATTCATACATTTATTCTTTTGGACGTGGTAAAGAACATAATCATCATTTTTGGCCTGGCGATTGCAAAATATTTAACCAGAATAATTTAGACTGGCACCGATTTTTCATATTATGAATGTAATTGTCGTGCGTACACAAATTAACGTACTATTCTGCTGCTGACGATGTATCTATTCCCTCAGCCCCTGTTCACTTCCTTTATTTGACGTTCACTTTGCGTCCGAGGGCGTGCTGAAAAGTAAGGCCCCAGAATTTTTTATTTGAAAACTCTTAAAACTTTTTAAATAAAACAAACATTACTAACATTCTACTTCTTTACTCGTAAATATTTATTTCTCTACATATCACTCTGGCGACGAACACGTATCTCCCAGCGAGAGACCAGTTTGTCGATACCGTTATTATAGACTATTTGACTTTGTTGACAGAGCCAAAGCCTCGCCTCTGCTTCACCATTATCAAAGTTAAATCCTTGGAGGTATGCTTCAAGTTTTGGAAACAGATTAAAGTCGGATGGGGCCAAGTCAAGGCTATATGGAGGAGGAGGATGATGACAGTGAACCCAGGACGTCGGATTGTTGCTGACTGTTGATGTCGCGGCTCTCGTGTGTGGACTGACATTGTGATGCTGAAGGTGAGCAGTCATGTTACACTTTGAGGTTCGGAGCCATAAACCACCAGATGTCTACAAATACGTAGAGAGGAAGAATAAAGTTGTGGAACGTTAATAAAGATTGTTTTGTTTGAAAAATTTCAATAATTTTCAGATAAAAAATTATGAGGCATTGCTTTTCAGAACGCCCTTGCATTTTGTATGAGTATGATCTGCGGAGACCAGCACAGTCACTGTATTTCTCCTTATTTACATTTTCGTGCATGGTGTTCATATCGGGTTTATTCACTAACGTGACGACCACGAACGTAAAAAAGAGTGCTTTCTTACATTTAAGCCTATCTTTGCAGAATGGGAACCCAAGCAAAGGTACATATTCCTGGGGACAGGGACTGCGTTCTAAAGCGAAATTTTCTGCTGTTGGTTCCCGCGGAAAGAGCGTCTGGGTCTTAAGGTGTCCATGGAATACAAAAGAGGAAACGATATGCTTCTTTCTCCACAGTATCCACTAATGCCTATATAGAACCTATTTACAGTACACGCAGCTCACATATTCAGAAATACTAATGAAGTAGACAAATAAACAGCGCAAGATAGTCTAGTAAAATGCGTCAATAACGTGGGAACAGGGTTCACAAATAAATTAGGGCGTATTAGCTGCGGTGTCGTTATGTTTGAAGTTGAGTAATTATCTCACCCTACAAAGAGAATCGTAGATTTGACAATTTTAAGTTCCATTTACATCTGGCAACTGCTAATTGAAAACGGGGCGCAGGGTAATGCAATGAGTCACACACGGAATAGGGGATCCGTGCGGTTTTCGTTAATCGGCCTGGCAAACAGGAAAGCAGACGTGCCGCTAAGACTTAACTTCCGATTGCAGAAGGCTCGTTAGTCCCAGAGCCCGTTGACATCGGTAGCAGTTTCACAGGAGGAAGACTCTCTTCCTGCTCAGTACGTTCCTTTTTGTGCGTAGTGTAGAAAAGCATCGTTGGAGCATTCACCATCAACCATACATATTATAATTGATGCAGTTTCCTGACATCACTCGTAGTGATAAATTTCTAAGCGACTTTTCCGTCTGTTCACATTCTGGACTGTTATCTTGCATGTAAGTGTATCGATTTTGGGACATCCTTGTCGTACCTCTAGCTATGTATTTTCTCTGAGCAGTAGATTCTTTAACCTTACAGCTGGTGCTCTTCAAATAGTAACCATTTCACAATTATAACTGTCTAAATGTCTTCTCCAGATCCGCGATCGAAGTCGAAGTCATTAGCGCAATACGGTGCTTTGCTCAAGACACGGATGTAACTGATTCGAATCCTCCTGGTGGAATATGTATTCATCGCCAATGATATGCTACAAGGATAAAGACAGGAAAGATCAGGTCATGCATTGCTCCAATTACAGACCTTCTCTGAAGGTCTGAGGCACGATATATCATTCACAGTCCTTCATGGCGTCATGAAGTCAACACCAGACTTCACTAGAATTTATGTCCGTCAGCTCTCGACACTAATACACATTTCACGTCTCATTATTGTTTGGAGGAATGTAGCGGAAAATCTTCTGCTAGCGATTTGCAGAGGACGGCAGACAGGGTTTCTCCCAAAATTCCTAATGGTAACTATATGATTAAGAGCTGATGCTGCTCTGAGTTTATCCTCTCCAGCATGGAAACGTTTGTTGCTGATGTCTTCCAAGAATTTATGCTAACCTCTATGAGAACAAGTTTTACAACAGCGTGCTATATTTGGGCTGTTTTATGTATAGGACGAGTTTGTTAATTTGTTGGAGAATACTACTGAAATTAAACAATAACAACCGTGACACTATAAGATAACTAAAATTAACGCCGAAAAATATTCCATTACAACTTCCAAACTACTCAATCCCGTGCAAGCGTCTTCATCTCTATATAACTACTGAAAGCTACATCATTTTGAAGCATCTTACTATAGCCAAGCCATGTTCTCCCACTAAAGTGCACTCATGCTCAGAAAAAAACAAAAAAGAACAAAACACTTGAACGATTACAAACAGGATGTTCATACTCACAGTACCTGTACATTAGTATGTTCTGCAGAAATGATTAGCATTTGAACCATATCGGCCAGCGGGTTCAATGTCAACATCGACATCGCGGCGCAACACTATCTACTGGGAAAAATGTGCTTGCGGCTCTCGCTGTAACTATAAACCGAAGGTAATGGGTCAGTACGACTTGAGCAGACGTATGCGCGAACCGTACCGTCATATCAGTGAGTTTAAAAGTGGGTGCATTATTGGCATAAGAGAAATTGCTGCTCGTGTGGGACGAAGTGTTTCGACAGTGCAACGGGTGTTTCCGGAATGGTCCATAGAAGGCCGTAGAACACGACGAGAAGAGACTGGTCACACCACTGAGCCCACCCCAATAGAAGGTCGACACCTCATCCCAATGGCATTGTAGGACAGATCTGCGTCCTCCTCGACTCTGGCGCAACAGCGGAACGGTGTAACACGTCCTACACTATCAGGTGTGACAGTCCGTCCCCGTTCATCACAGTGTGGGACACATATCCGTCGTCCACTTCTTCACCTACTTTTCACGAATATGCAGAGACATGCTAGACGACAATAATGTATGTAACGATATCACTGGGGACAGGAATGACATCAGATAGTGTTTCCCGACGAATTTCGGTTTGCTTCACACAGGGGAGCGTCATCACAGTGACTGTATTCGCACAAGACATACAGCGCCAACTCAAGGGCTTATGGTGTGGAATGCTATTGGGTACAACCAAAAATCACAGTTGATGCCTGTTCAGGGCACTGTGACCAGTGTGACCTACGTGAATGATATCCCGCGACCCTTTCTGTACAACACCCCAGACGCTATTTTTGAGCAAGACAATCTACGAGCACGTGCCTTATGGTGTCACAGGCTGTCATTCTTTTGCCCTGGCCCGCCGGCTCACCAGACTTGTAGCCAATCGAAATTTGTGGGATATGGTGAAACGACAGGTGCAGCTCTGTGACCCCACCATAGATGAACTTCGGAACCATGTTAATGGGAGATGGATGGCCACACCACAGGACGCCATTCGCGCCTTATATTCATCGATGCCATCAAGCATGGAACAAATTGTCAGGGCCCGTAGTGAATCCTGTGCCTATTAGGCAACAGGATACACGTTGAACCGAGCTTTCTGAAACGCTGATCATTTATGCGGCACACACTAATTTATATGTCACGTGAGTATGAATGTCCTACCTCTAGCCGTTCAAGGTGTTTTGCTTTCTTCTCAACACGAATGTAGTTACAACCAACTCCTACCTCCACTACCACTAATGATTCCCTGATGGCTTAGAATGTGTCCTATCAACCTATTCGTTCCTTTAGTCAAGCTGTGCCGTTAATTGTTATTCTTCCTGTTTCGTTACTATACCTCCTCATTAGTTATCCTATCTAATTAGATAATCTTCAGCGTTCCACTGTAGGATCACATTTTAAGTGTTTGTGTTCTCTTTTTATCTGAATGCTATATCGTCCCCGTTTCACTTTCATTCATGGCTCCACTACAAACTCATAAGACATAATAACACTAAACTGATATTGGAATTTTAAAATTTTTCAGAAACTCTTTTTCATTTATTTAAATAATTAGGAATATACTGATAAAAAAGCATCTCTGGAGCGTAATCAAACATCCAAGTAGACAAGGAATTAGGATATTTCATCAAAATATAAGAGGTATTAGAGATAAAGTTAGTGAACTGCTTATAGATGTTGACTCTGAAGTTATTTGTATATCAGAGCAGCACTTAAATAATTTGACAATTCAGAGGCTTCCTTTACCAGGATACAGATTAGCTGTCCATTTCTCAAGGAGTTCCTTGCGGTGTGGGGGAGTGGCTACGTACGTAAAAACAGTATTCCATTTGAGTCCATAGACGTCTCACGACACCGTACTGAACAGATATTTCAATGTTGTGCAGGGACAGTTGAATTTAGTGAAACTAAACTTCTAATTGTTGTTGTTTATAGGTCCCCCAACTCCGACTTCAGAGCATTTCTACCCAAGCTAGAGAGGATTTTTGATTCAATTTGTAGGAAGTACCAGAAATTAGTTATATATGGTGACTTCAATATTAATGTTGTATATGATGGTGCAAGGGAAAGGATGTTGGTAGATCTCCAAAATTCATATGATCTGATGCAGACTGTCTTTTTTCCAACTAGGGTGCAGGGTAACACTAGCACAGCCATAGACAATATTTTTATTCATTCTTCATTACTAGATGAGCAATCTGTTAGTAGATGCGTGAATGGCCTTTGAGAACATGATGCACCAATTTTAACACTAAAAGGCTTTTCTACTCAAATCAAATTCATATTTAATTACAAACTATGTAGGAAAGTTAACCCAACAGCAATAGAGAGTTTCTTAAACAAGGAACAAGAGTGCAGTATGTTAATGGTGGTGATAACATATATGATAAATACAGTGCTTTCCTTAACACATTTCTCATGCTCTTTGAGACTTGCTTTCCATTAGACCGTTCTAAACGGGGTAGTAGCAGTAATAGGCAGTCCGGGTGGCTAACTCGTGGGATAAGGATATCTTGTAGAACAAAGCGGGAATTATATGAACATGTTAGAAGTAGTCACAATAAAGCTACCGTAGCCCATTACAAACAATATTCTAAGGTGCTTAAAATGTTATTTGGAAGGCAAAGAGTGTGTGGTATGCAAATAGAATAGCTAACTCACAGGAAAAATTAAAACCATATGGTCAGTTGTCACATACAGCTGTCACATACATGCGCAAGCTAGGTATTACAGCAACTCCGGCTCTGTTCTTACACTACAGGTCGCGTCGCGAGATGGCGCTAGCAGAAGAGGCGCCAATGAGTGTCACAGCTCGCGTCGTAACAGGATCGGCGTGTTTGGTAACACTAGGTCATTAGGGCTTGTACATAATTCTAGAGATTACTGTATCACGTAAACATACACGAAACTTATGAAAACTGCAGACCTACACAATTGCACATCTGCCTGGTCACATATACGTGGTTTGAGTTCACGAACCTCTTGTCGACCTCTTTTCACGAGTCTGGGTATTTTGACATTGGTCTCTCAATATGTATATTACTTATTGTCGTTTCTTGTTACCGATATTAGTTTATTTCCCAGAATAAGCAGCTTTCACTCGGTTAATACTCGGCAGAAATCAAACCTCCATTTGGATCGGACTTACTTAACTCTTGTGCAAAAAGGTGTACATTATATTGCTGCATTCATTTTCAATAACCTACCACTCGAGTTCAAAAATCTTAGTAGTAATCGACGCGCTTTCAAATCCAAACTGAAGAGTTTCCTCATGGGCCACTCCTTCTATTCTGCTGAGGAGTTCCTTGAAAATTAAGATGATTCTTGTATTGATGATTGCGTTCACTTAAAATTATGGACTGATTTTTTTCGGGTTCATAAACATTTATTTTTATCTCTTATTACTTTTATGTTGTAATATCATGTACTGACACGTTCCATGATCTTGGAGATTTGTTCTCAATTTGGTCCTATGCAACTTGACGTGTAAAGAAAATAATAATAATCGTTCATACCACAACAGTTTACATGTGTAACTAGTATTAAGCATTGATGTTTATGTTGCTTACTAGTAATGTCCTCATCTGAGATCTTGTGCTCCTAACGTGGTCCACATGCTAACATACGTCGCCACAAAGATGGTACAAAAAAAACCTCTTGAAGAAGGTCTAATGTGGTGTATGAAGAGTATTAGAGCAAAGGTTGGTGCTAATTTTGCATTGCATTTACAGGCCTATGAAACGCAAATTGTGGGTGTGTGAGTTACAAACCCAATTTGGTCTTAGCTGGAATATGGGGAAGCCACGCCGCAGCACAGCAGGCCAGCACCAAACGAAGTGAATGCTCATCAGGTGACGACAGGTGAAAGCCGGAACTAGGGGAACATGCATGCCTGTTCGCCAAGTGATACTTCCAGCTACTGAACATAACGTGGAGACACATGAAAACTACTATAATCGAATCTAATAAATTCTCAAAGAATGGGAGGTTATCAAATTGTACGTCTTGATATCACGAGTTCCTAGAAACATGCCACTATGTATGACCGCTTGTTCACAAGTAACATAGCTTTTTATGAACTATGATTCAAAAAATAACTAATATTAAAATACTAGAAAATCAATGCTGATACAGTCTTCATCAATATGTCTAACTAAAGCTTATGTACACAATGAACACATAATAGCTTGGTTCATCTGAAATTCAAATGATACTAGAGTAACGCTGACTTTAATTAATACGATTCAGTCAAAAGAACCAGATCATAATGTAACACCAAAAAACTCATGCATGACGTCAGCATATGTTCTGTTCCACGTTCAACCTCTCGGGAGTTTAATATTAGTTCTATATAACATTTAAGTGCAAAAAATTTTATTATGTTGGTACATTAAAACAGGTTACTATTTAAATCAGCCACAGTTAAACTTTGGCGTGTCTGAACTGTGAACTGAGTCTATGACAAGGATGAATAGTAGTAGGATTTTTATGTGATAGAGCCATTTAGATATGTGTGTTTCTTTATCTTTTATTCGCCTTAAAGTAGTACATGACGGCACCACTCATTGCTTTTATTGATAAGGGCTGTACCAGTCACATTACAGTGATTTGAAAGGTGTGAGAATAATCAGTGTGAGAAGACTCTCATTTTGGTATGTATGTCAGTGAAATGCATGTGCTTGTTCAAGATGGTGATTTGAATGACCGCCTAGCTGTTTTCCGAGATTTGAAGTAGCCAGCTCTGCAGCGCTTCGTGGTCTTTAGCCCGTGGCTCTTGCTCGAGGGATGGTGACGGAAGTTCGAAAAGCTACAAAAAATAGGAAAGCTACTTGTTTAGATGGTGTTAATATGAAACTATGGACATATGGAAGATTATTCCAATATTTGAGATCCTTCACACACTTAACCAATGTAATAAATAAGAAAATACCAAAAGACTGGCTGAGAGAAAAGGTAATATGTCTTGAAAAAGGGCGATAAAAATTATAGTAACTACCGAATTGTAAGACTCCTGAATGCAGCCTCTAAATTAAATACCAAAATCCTGAAAGCGAGACTTAAAAATATTATGGAAAAGCTAATATGTGAAGAAAAATCAGATTATTTAAAAGGACGATCAACTATTGACAAAGTTTTTACACTGCAGTAAGCTATAGAAAAGAGACGAGAGTTCAGCACGGAAACCCATCTCACTTTTGTGGATTTTCAGAAAGCATTCGATAACGTGTAAAGAGAAATGCTACGGATTATCGTGGCTGAACGACGTTATCCATCTCGCATCATGTTGTTGTTGTTGTGGTCTTCAGTTCTGAGACTTGTTTGATGCAGCTCTCCATGCTACTCTATCCTGTGCAAGCTTCTTCATCTGCCAGTAATTACTGCAACCTACATCCTTCTGAATCTGTTTAGTGTATTCATCTCTTGGTCACCCTCTAAGATTTTTTCCCACCACTCTGCCCTCCAATGCTAAATTTGTGATCCCTTGATGCCTCAGAACATGTCCTGCCAACCGGTCCCTTCTTCATGTCAAGCTGTGCCACAAACTCATCTTCTCCCCTATTCTGTTCAGTACGACCCCAATTAGTTATGTGATCTACCCATCTAATCTAAGCGTTCTTCTATAGCACCACATTTCGAAAGCTTCTATTCTCTTCTTGTCCAAACTATTTATCGTCCATGTTTCACTTCCATAGATGGCTAGGCCGGCCGGAGTGGCCGAGCGGTTCGAGGAGCTGCGGTTGGAACCGCGCGACCACTACGGCCACGTGTTCGAATCCTGCCTCTGGCATGAATGTGTGTGATGTCCTTAGGTTAGTTAGGTTTAAGTAGTTCTACGTTCTAGGGGACTGATGACCTCAGCAGTTGAGTCTCATAGTGCTCAGAGCCATTTGAACCATAAATGGCTACACTCCATACAAATACTTTCAGAAACGATTTCCTGACACTTAAATTATACTCGATGTTAACAAATTTCTCTTCTTCAGAAACGCTTTCCTTGCCATTGCCAGTCTACATTTTGTATCCTCTCTACTTTGACCATCATCAGTTATTTTGCTCCCCAAATAGTAAAACTCCTTTACTACTTTAAGTGTCTCATTTCCTAATCTAATTCCCTCAGCATCACCCGACTTAATTCGACTACATTCCATTATCCTCGGTTTGCTTTTCTTGATGTTCATCTTATATCCTACTTTCAAGACACTGTCCATTCCGTTCCACTGCTCTTACAAATCCTTTGCTGTCTCTGACAGAATTACAATGTCATCGGCGAAGCTCAAAGTTTTTGTTTCTTCTCCATCGATTTTAATACCTACTCCGAATTTTTATTTTATTTCCCTTACTGCTTGCTCAATATACAGATTGAATAGCACCGGGGAGAGGCTACAACCCTGTCTCAATCCCTTCCCAACCACTGCTTCCCTTTCATGCCACTCGACTCTTATAACTGCCATCTGCTTCCTGTACAAATTTTAAATAGCCTTTCGCTCCCTGTATTTTACCCCTGCCACCTTTAGAATTTGAAAGAGAGTATTCCAGTCAACATTTTCAAAAGCTTTCTCTAAGTCTACAAATGCTAGAAACCTAGAATTGCCTTTCATAATATCTCTTCTAAGATGAGTCGTAATGTCAGTATTTCCTCACGTGTTCCAACATTTCTACGGAATCCAAACTGATCTTCGCCGAGGTCGACTTCTACGAGTTTTTCCATTTGTCTGTAAAGAATTCGCGTTTGTATTTTGCAGCTGTGACTTATTAAACTGATAGTTCGGTAATTTTCACATTTGTCAACACCTGCTTTCATTCGACTCAGGTCTTTCAGTGCTCTGTCAAACTCTTCACGCAGTGTCGTATCTCTCATTTCATCTTCATCTTCATCCTCTTCCATTTCCATAATATTGTCCTCAAGTACATCTCCCTTGTATAGACCCTCTATATGCTCCTTCCACCTTTCTGCTCTTGATATTCATACAAGTGGCTCTCTTTTCTCCAAAGGTCTCTTTAATTTTCCTGTAGGCAGTATCTACCTTACCCCTAGTGAGATAAGCCTCTACATCCTTACATTTGTCCTCTAGCCATCCCTACTTAGCCATTTTGCACTTCCTGTCGATCTCATTTTTGAGACGTTTGTGTCCCTTTTTGCCAGCTTCATTTACTGATTTTTTTATTTTCTCCTTTCATTAGTTAAATTCAGTATTTCTTCTGTTACCCAAGGATTTCTACTAGCCCTCGTCTTTTTACCTACTTTTTATATTTTCTCCTTTCATAATTAAATTCAATATTTCTTCTGTTACCCAAGGATTTCTACTAGCCCTCTTTTTACCTACTTGATACTCTGCTGCCTTCACTACTTCATCCCTCGTACCTACCCATTCTTCTTCTACTGTATTTCTTTCCCCCATACCAGTCAATTGTTCCCTTATGCTCTCTCTGTAATTCTGTACAACCTCTGGTTTAGTCAGTTTATCCAGGTCCCATCTCCTTAAGTTTCCACCTGTTGCAGTTTCTTCAGTTTTAATCTACAGTTCATAACCAGTAGATTGTAGTCAGAGTCCACATCTACCCCTAAAAATATATCTTACAATTTAAAACCTGGTTCCTAAATCTCTGTCTTACCATTATATAATCTATCTGATACCTTCTAGTATCTCCAGGATTCTTCCATGTATACAAACTTCTTTTATGATTCTTGAACCAAATGTTAAGGCTATGATTAAGTTATGCTATGTGCAAAATTGTACCAGATGGCTTCCTCTTTTATTTCTTACCCCCAATCTATATTCACGTACTATGTTTCCTTCTCTCCCTTTTCCTACTCTCGAATTCCAGTCACCCATGACTTTTAAAGTTTCGTCTCCCTTCACTACCTGAATAATTTCTTTTATCTCATCACACATTTCATCAATTTCTTCATCATCTGCAGAGCTAGTTGGCATATAAACTTGTACTACTCCAGCAGGCATGGGCTTCGTCTCTATCTTGGTTCACAATAATGCGTTCACTACGCTGTTTGTAGTAGCTTACCCGCACTCCTATTTTTTTTATT
Organism: Schistocerca piceifrons; assembly: GCF_021461385.2. Taxonomy (NCBI): domain Eukaryota; kingdom Metazoa; phylum Arthropoda; class Insecta; order Orthoptera; family Acrididae; genus Schistocerca; species Schistocerca piceifrons. The sequence continues at coordinate 42,763,003 of NC_060149.1, read as the reverse complement.
TATTATTAAACCTAGTCCAGCATTACCCCTATTTGATTTTGTATTTATAACCCTGTATTCACCTGACCAAAAGTCTTGTTCCTCCTGCCACCGAGCTTCACTAATTCCCAGTATACCTAAATTTAACCTATCCCTTTCCCTTTTTAAATTTTCTAACCTACCTGCCCGATTAAGGGATCTGACATTCCACGCTCCAATCCGTAGGACGCCAGTTTTCTTTCTCCTGATAACGACGTCCTCTTGAATAACCCCCGCCCGGAGATTCGAATGGGGGACTATTTTACCTCCGGAATATTTTACCCAAGAGGACGCCATCATCATTTAACCATACAGTAATGCTGCATCCCCTCGGTAAAAATTACGGCTGTAGTTTCCCCTTGCTTTCAGCCGTTGGCAGTACCAGCACAGCAAGGACGTTTTGGTTAGTGTTACAAGGCCAGATCAGTCAATCATCCAGACTGTTGCCCCTGCAACTACTGAAAAAGCTGCTGCCTCTCTTCAGGAACCACGCGTTTGGCCTCTCAACAGATACCCCTCCTTTGTGGTTGCACCTACGGTACGGCCATGTGTATCGCTGAGACCCGCAAGTCTCCCCACCAACGGCAAGGTCCATGGTTCATGTGGGGTCTCGCATCATAAAACCTACAAAAAGTCTGTACACAAACAACGAAATTGTTATAGATATGGGAAATGTAACAGCAAAGCCAATGATCATAATCAAGGAGGTGCGACAAGGATGCTGAATTTCGCCAACACTCTTCAGATGTGCCGGGTTAATCACCTGAAGCTTGCACCGTGATTGTTGTGGAAATGTAAAGTGCTACTGATGTGCTATTTTCATAGAATGGTTTGGTAGTCAAGGGCTCGTACTGTTAACGAATCAGCAGATTACAATAATGCTTAGAAAAGGTATTTTTTGTGCAAACCTACACTATTTAATTGGAACAACGCCTATTGACATTAAGAAAATAAAAGTATGGAAAGTTAGAACGTCAGTGGCGTTTTTGTAGGATTCTAGTGAAAGTAATTCACTAGATACGTATATTGAGAATATCCCACACCGACACTTGTACAATACTTGTGGTAGCACACACTACGGGACATCGCCAGTGAATACGCTGATAGTATGGATTCTGACCGGTAACGAGACAAACGACCATCACAGTTTGTGTTCAAACTGACCGCCGGCAGCGGCAGTAAACGCAGGCGGCCAGCCAAGGTACTGGTCCTCAGCGTCCAGACCAGCGTTTTCGAAACAATAATTTGTGAAGACATGCTGTAGTACTTCGGGTACTACGGGTTGGACTATCATCATATTCGTATCATAACTTCCTCTAGTTTTAGTGGACGATGATATTTTAGGCGGCTGCGATACTTGGGCCCCATGTATTATAAACGGGGCTATGAGCTGGTGATTCATTATCCCACAGCACACGTTTAGACTCAATGGACACTGCATGGATGCTGACGCTCCACCTGATGAAGCCAACGGGGATTGTCAAAAGACCAGTAGTGCATGTTTCTGCGATTTACCTCGCCATGATTGGCAAATGTTGCTTCAACAGTAAACAAGGTAGACATTACATCTGGAATATACTGTCTTCATGCCCGTGTACGTAAGTTAACACGATTCTAATAATCTTTTCCATGCAGCTCTTCATGGAGAGAGATGTGATTGGGATAACATATGCCGGTGTGGAATATTTAGGACACTTGCATGACTCATGCCAGTTCCCCGTGCGATTGCGCAGGAGGTAACGCGTGGATCAACTGCAACAGCAGCAAGAATAGTAATTCCGCCCTCTTCTGTCTTCACTTGCTTCCTTCTGTTACGCTTTCTAGGTGTTACACTACCACATTCAGGTAACTGGTTGAAGAGGCTAATAAACTATTGCCCAGATGGTTGACGTCTGTTTCGGGATATATTGCCGTATACACAGTACAAGAACGAACTATACTCTAAATACACTCTCCATACCGCATGAACATGTTAGCCTTTTCTGCTTTCGTAAATCCCATCGTCCACTCACGACCTACTGTCACAATGTGACTGACTAGCGAGTTGCAATGCACTCATGGAACACACAAACACACTGTACGCACACGTAACAAAATCGTATCTAGATACTATGCAGGTTGGCCGACCGAAGTGGCCGTGCGGTTCTGGCGCTGCAGTCTGGAACCGCGAGACCGTTACGGTCGCAGGTTCGAATCCTGCCTCGGGCATGGATGTTTGTGATGTCCTTAGGTTAGTTAGGTTTAACTAGTTCTAAGTTCTAGGGGACTAATGACCTCAGAAGTTGAGTCCCATAGTGCTCAGAGCCATTTGAACCATTTTACTATGCAGGTTGAGTAGTACAAAAAGTGGCGGAGTGAATACTTTCCAAATACGGTATCTCTTAAGCGACTCGCGGTAGAATCTTGTTACAAACACCACTGATATTATAATTTATCCTACTTTTAGTCTGTTAATATCAATAGACATTGTTACATTTAGAAATGTGTACGTTTCATACAAAATTACTCTTTCTAAGTATTATCACAATCTGTTTGTTAGCTAACAATACAAAGCCTTGAGTATCTGTTCATTCTGTGAAAACACATCAATATCACTTTACATTTTCCCAATCCTTGTGCTGCAAATATCAGTTAATTCACCCTGTATACGTAGGTGTAGTTGTCAGTAAATGGAAAACGTTGAACATAAATGGAGTTCTTTTAAATCGTGACACTAGACCAAAAGTAATTTTATATGCAGATGACCTACCTCTGATTACACAGAGTTAAGCCGACCTTCAGATTGGAGTCTATAAGTTGCAGCAGGTAGCCTCAAATTACAAACTAACATTGTCAGTAGGTGAAACGAAAGTAATGACATTTCAGGGCAGACAACCAGTAAGATCTAAACAATCTTGAATAATAAAATCTTTGGACAAGTAAAACATATTAAATATCTCGTATGTGGCAGGACTTATGAATGCAACCATGACGTTGACAAAAAATTAAATAAATTCAATTCTATAGGAGGAGCCATCGTAAAAAGTTTGCAGAATAAAGTCAGGATAGAAACACACTTGGAGTTTTATGAACCAATAGCAGTAATAGCCCTTACTTGTGGAAGAGAGGCATGGGCAACAACAAGACACCTAGAAAGTCGAACACAGGCCCAAGAAACAAGATTTCTGAGAGGAATAGAAGGATGTACAAGGGAAGATCAATAAAGAAATGAAAATACGATGAAAGATATAATAATATGTAACTTATACGAGAAATAAAGGAAAATAGAAGAAACTGGAAGGAACATATAGACCGTATGGATGGATAATGATTTCCGGCGAAGTCTCTAAATTATTAATGCAATGGAAAAAGAAATGTAACAAGACCATGCCAGATATGGGAAACGTAACACACAATTTCCTAAATACACGAAGCCAAGAAGAAGAGGAAATACTGACAATTGATTAAATTTGTATAAAACTCAAACATTATTATCCGCGTACAACAACACAGCTGTCCACCATGACAGCCTCTTCCGATCTGATTAACACTTTAGTGAATTTATCTAAAAACTGTAATGTAACTGTTTCGTCAGACAACAAGTCTGTACTCCATTTCTCCCACTTTCGATCCGATTGGGCACCACTGCTACCAGCTTGGCAGCCAGGTCTAAGTGGAATTCCGTAGGCACCTAAAGAGCATAGTCGGCCTTTCGCCTCCATATCAAGGAAAGCAAGCAGCATCGAAGCGCCGGACCACGGCCCCCACCTGCATTCATTTCAAGCAACGCAAAATGAGACACGCCGTGAGCGAAATTGAGGTTCACCACCTCTAACCACAAATCAGGTAGAGGTGCGTGAGATTACACAGCTGAATGACCAAAGACAATGAGATATCGCAAGGGACCTCTAAGTAGAGAAGGGACGTCACATGCGCAAAGTGCAGTACTTGCAGTCGGAAACACAAGACGACATTGACCAGTACTGTGATACGAGTGTATGTCTGGGTTCTGAGTTGGAAGTTACACCATATACGACATCTCTCTACACAAAACCGGTGGAATGTGTTAGTTAATTTACTGTGATACCTGTAAACTGAACCTCAATAATTCCTGCTTTTTGGGTGAAAAGGGAAGTAGGAAAGCTGGTCTTGGTCCCGCTAAGCGACGGGAGAAATGGCTATCAGGCGACTAGAATGGTCATAGGTGGATTGTGGCTATATTTTTTAATCGGTAATGACTTTTTCTCGAGTATAGCCGTGATCGTGGAATGGACCAATGAAACTGGTTAAATTGCTACAAGGTCCAGTTACATGGTGTGCGGAGACAAATTAATTTAGTAACATCTAAGGAAGACAAAGAATTTTTCATAGATGAGCCACAGGAGCTAAAAGGTGATTTATTAAAAGGAAAATAGGTTTCAGTTGAGTCCGTTTCCTGTCAGCAAGTCGTGATGAGATTTCGAATCACACAGCCGACAAAACATAATCTGAGGGATATGAACTTCTACTCGTGCGTGAAAGACACTCGCACATGTAATTCATTATTTCGCGAGCCTAAAGCTCCCGCATCACCCGACGCTGCCCATGCGAGTATGGAAGTCACGCTCCAAAAGAAACATAATAAATACTATTCAGTCAGAGACCACATTCAGATAGCATGACTAAAAGCGCGCTAAGACAATTATGAAGATCGAAGGTGGTGAGACTAATTGGAGACGTCTCTCATGGAAACAGGAGACACTGCAGACAGTGCTGAATGCCTACGCGATTTATGGTGATGAGCATGAGGTTGGGGTATTTAACGCAAGCAGCCTGAAAGCGTAATGTGTCTCAATAGAGTATTGTTCAGTGGTGGTAGCGGTATAGACAATTGAAGATGACAGTTGAGCACAGCTTGTTATTTGTGAATATATTTTCTGTCGTGGAAAGTAGCCCGCGTTCATTTAAGTTACACACTATCTTTTGTGCGCGTAGACTGTGGGACATCTGATCTGAATGCGGAAAGATGAAATTACGATCCCGTGTGTGTGTGCATTGGCTCGGTACGCGGACACGTTCTGCAGAGCGAGACTGAGGGGTGCCGCCTGCGTTCGATTACACAAGAATTCCTGTTGCGCGGGTCATAACGCAGCTCAAGCTAGTGTATTTCCGTTTCCATGTACACTACGTGATCAAAAGTATCCGGACACCCCCAAAATGCATTGTGCTGCCACCTACTCCCAGGTAGTCCATACCAACGACCTCGGTAGACATTAGACATTATGAGAGAGCAGAATGGGGGCTCCGCGGAACACAGGGGTATCAAACCTGTTCAGGTGATTGGGTGTCACTTGTCATACATCTGTACGCGAGATTTCCACACACGTGAACATCCCTAGGGCCACTGTTTCCGAAGTAACAGCGAAGTGGAAACGTGAATGGACATGTACAGACATGTACAGCACAAAAGCGTACAAACCGACCTCATCTGTTGACTGACAGATACCGCCAGCAGTTGAGTAGGGTCGTAATGTGTAATAGGCAGACATCTATCCAGACCATCACACAGGAATTCCAAACTGCATCTACTACAGTTACATTGGTGGTGAGAAAACTTCGATTTCATGGTCTAGCGGCTGCTCATAAAGCCACACATCAAACCGGTAAATGCCACATGACGCCTCGTTTGGTGTAAGGAGCGTAAACATTGGATGATGGAACAGACGAAAAATGTGATGTGGAGTGACGAATCACGGTACACAATGTAACGATCCGATGGCAGGTTGTGGGTGTAGCAAATGCCCGGTGAACGTCATCTGACAGCGTGTTCAGTGCCAACAGTAAAATTCGGAGGCGGTGGTGTTATGGTGTGGTCGTGTTTTTCATGGAGGGGCTTTGCACTACTTGTTGTTTTGTGTGGCACTATTAGAGCAGAGGTATGCACTGATGCCCTAAGCACATTCTTCCTTGTTGAAGAGAACTTCGGGGATGGCGATTGTTCTTTCAAAACGATCGTGCACCGGTTCATAAAGCAAGGCCTGTTGTGGAGTGGTTACATCCCTGTAATGGACTCACCTCAACAGAGTCCTGACCTGAATGCAACAGAACACTTTTGGGTTGTTTTGGAACGCCGACTTAGTGCCAGGCCTCACCGACCGAATCGATACCTCTCCTCAGTGCAGCACTCCGTGAAGAATGAGCTGTCATTCCCCAAGAAACCTTCCAGCACCTGACTGAACGTATGCCTGCGAGAGCGGAAGCTGTCATCAAGGCTAAAAGTGGGGCAACACTATATTGAATTCCAGCATTACCGACGGAGGGCGTCATTTTCATCCAGGTGTACGGATACTTTTGATCACATAGTGTATGTTACTTCCTTGTTATACAGTTGACTTAATTGTGTGCATGTTCCATCACATTAATTTATCATGACATATTCGTAAGAATGGAATGACACTAACGTAGATCAGAGAAACACATATGCAACAGTATTTGATGAGGTTTCTTTAGCAGCATACAGCGACGCGCGAGAACCACCTGGCAATCGGCGGAGAAAAAAGTTTATATTTGTAAAGTTGTGGATGAAACATGGAATGAAGCATGTCAATTTTATTTTTCATGTTACAATTTAAGAGCAGCTTAAGACCAATCGGACATACAAAGTTAGATACACGCACGATAGTTAGTTGTTGACACTCGAGTCCGTTCGCATTGCTCCCACAACTGACACTATTAAACCTAGTTAGTAAAAAGTAGTCCTCCCACACAACAGTCATGCATACGTTATAAATAACGATTGTAGGTATGAGGTTGAAAAGGAGGCACCAGTCTCACTGAGGAAACACACTCATTGAGGAAGAACGTGGTGCTCTGTTGATAAAAACGTTAAGGTATTCCCCATCCCATCACATTCTATGGCAAACCAAGCATCAATATCATAGAAATTTATTGTTTTGCGTGACAACGTATTTGAATTGACACATATTTTTTGTATCCGTTTCATAAGGCACGTTGATAAATCTTATTGCTGTGTAAGGTCAAACTTTGTGTAACATACCTTACTTCTGTCTTGTTTCCATTAATAACATACACACATCAAAAAAAGGTTTGCATCACCCTGCTTCCCAGGATAAATAAAGGTAGACGTTTACTGTGGATATTTTATCACAGACACAGTCCCTTTGGCTGTTCAGATAAGTCACTAAACCCACCCAAAGATGTAAACAACCATGCATGAGCAGCGCCTATTACACGAAGGAGATCCGACAGCAGAACAGTTACAGTCATTCCACCAGGAAGGAGGTAGACAGCTCGTGTTGTCTGTAGTTCAACTCTTCCTAGAAGGCCAATACCACGGTTCGATCGCGTCCGCATTGGTACTTTGTGTCAGGAAGACCTTTCAACAAGGGAAGTGTCCAGGCGTCTCGGAGTGAACCAAAGCGATGTTGTTCTGACATGGAGGAGATACAGACAGACAGGAACCTTCGATGACACGCCTCGCTCAGACCGTCCAAGGGCTACTACTGCAGTGAGTGACTGCTACCTTCGGATGATGACTCTGAGGAACCCTGACAGCAACGCCACCATGCAGAAAAATGCTTTTTGTGCAGCCACAGGACGTCGTGTTACGACTCAAACTGTGCACAATAGGCGGCAATTTGCGCAACTTCACTTCCGAAGTTCATTACGAGGTCCATATTTGCAACCATGAGACCATGCAGCGTGGTACAGATGGGTCCAATAACATGCCGAATGGACCGCTGAGGATTGGCATAACGTTTTCTTCACCGATGAGTGTCGCATACACCGTCAACCAAACAATCGTCGGAGACATGTTTGGAGGCAACAGGGTCAGGCTGCAAGCCTTAGACACACTGTCCAGCGAGTGCATCAAGGTGGAGGTTCCCTGATGTTTTGTGGTGGCATTATATGGGGCCGACGTACGCCGCTGGGGTCATGGAAGACTCCGTAACGGCTGTGCGATACCTGAATGCCATCCTCCGACCGATAGTGCAACCATATTGGCAGCATAATGGCGAGACATTCGTCTCCATGGACGACAATTCGCCCCCCCCCCACCCCCCTTCATGCACAGCTTGCGAATAACCTCCTTCAGCATAACGATATGGCTCTACTAGAGTGGCCAGCATGTTCACCAGACATGAACCTTATCGCCTTATCGATCATGACTGGGATAGACTGAAAAGCGCTTTCCATGGACGACGTGACCCACCATCCACTCTAAGCGATCTACGCCGAATCGCCGTTGAGTAGTGGGACAATCTGGACCAACAGTGCCTTGATGAGCTTGTGGATAGTATGCTACGACGAAAACAGGCATGCATCAATGCAAGAGGACGTGCTACTGGGTATTAGGGGTACCGGTGTGTACAGCAATCTAGACCACCACCACTGAAGGTCTCCATGTATGTTGGTACAACAGGCAATATGTGGTTTTCATGAGCAGTAAAAAGGGCGAAAGTGATGTTTATGTTGATCTCTTTTCAAATTTTTGGTACAGGTTCGGGAACTCTCAGAAACGAGTTGCTGCAAATATGTGTGTATATTAGATGCTAGCAATATGGAGGTGTTATATTAAAGCAAAAGAAACAGGTTTATCTCAGTCCACAGCATTTCTTGCAACGAACCGTCAAATAGAGGAATATTGCAGGATTGCTAAATAGATATAGACTACGTGATCCAAAGCATCCGGACACCTGGCTTAAAATGACTTACAAGTTGGTGGCGCCCTCCATCGGTAATGCTGTAATTCAATATGGTGTTGTCCCACCCTTAGCCTTGATAACAGCCTCCACTCTTTCAGACATAAGTTCAATCAGGTACGAAGGTTTCTCTGGGAATGACAGCCCATTCTTCACGGAGTGCTGCACTGAGGAGAGGTATCGATATCGGTCGGTGAGGCCTGGCACGAAGTCGGCGTTCCAAACCATCCAAAAGGTGTTCTATAGGATTCAGGTCAGGACTCTGAGCCGGCCAGTCCATTACAGGGATGTCACTGTCATGTAACCACTCCACCACGGGCCGTGCATTATTATTGGCCGATCGTGTTGCTTTTCAACAGTGGGAAGCAAGAAGCCGGCCGGAGTGGCCGAGCGGTTAAAGGCGCTACAATCTGGAACCGCACGACCGCTACGGTCGCTGGTTCGAATCCTGCCTCGGGCATGGATGTGTGTGATGTCCTTAGGTTAGTTAGGTTTAAGTAGTTGTAAGTTCTAGGGGACTTATGACCAGAGCAGTTGAGTCCCATAGTGCTCAGAGCCATTTGAACCATTTTTTTTAAGCAAGAAGTTGCTTAAAACATCAATGTAGGCCTGTGCTGTGATAGTGCCACGCAAAACAATAAGTGTTGCAAGACCTCTCCATGAAAAACACGACCACACCATAACACCACCGCCTCCGAATTTTACTGTTGGCACTACACACTCTGGCAGATGACGGATGACGTTCACCGGACATTCGTCATCGCCGCATTGTGTACCGTGGTTCGTCACTCCACACAACGTTTTTCGACTGTGTCAATTGCCCAATGTTTATGCTCCTTACACCAAGGGAGGCGTTGTTTGGCATTTACCGGCGTGATGTGTGGCTTACGAGCAGCCGCTTGACCATGAAATTCAAGTTTTCTCACCTCCCGCCTAACCGTCATAGTACATGCAGTGGATGTGATGCAGTTTGGAATTCCTGTGTGATGGTCTGGATAGATGTCTGCCTATTACACATTACAACCATCTTCAACTGTCAGCGGTCTCTGTCAGTAACAGACTAGGTTGGTCTGTACGCTTTTGTGCTGTACGTGTCCATTCACGTTTCCACTTCACTATCACATCGGAAATAGTGGACCTAGGGACGGTTAGGAACGTGGTGATAAGGATGCGGTATTTTGTAAGAATCTACGTAGTTTACATGAAGGTTAACCTTCAGTAGACGATTGTTGGTTAATTGTTGTACTTCCTGCGGTTTTAAACCTCGGCATACTGTCTTTCAGCTTGTCGATGCATACTGGAAAAAGAGCAATTTCATAGATGTCCGATATTCTAACGTCCTGGTAGCGCAGACATGTAAAAATATAATGTGTCCTGAATGTAGCGGGTTTTATTTCTGGAACCCATTCCTCTCCAATCATCACCAGGACAAACACCCAGCAAGGAATGCGACGTTCTGATAACGTAAACACGTAATTGTAAACTGACGTTTATTGAAAATATTTATTTATAAGAGGAATTGAAAGGTAACGTGAAAAGAATGGGGAAAAAGAGCATCAGCCATTCTAGCATAAAATATGTCATTTGTGCAGAGTCAGATGGACTGGATTGCGTTGCAACACTTCTATTAATACTTATGTTGGAGGCTGTGGTATCGATTTCCACAGTTGCTATGTTATTCTCCCAGAGTCTTTGAACTGTAATTGTTATGGATCACAAGTAATATTTTCGGTTACATGTACGCGTTAACACAGTCCCATAGGGCGAAGACATGCTCGAAGGAAAGTGGGCACGACAGCACTCATTAAATACAGTGGCAGACCCGACACTTGTTAATTGTACATGTGACAAGCAGGACAAGTTAGACGGCACACAAATGTTGGTTCTGCAGGGTCAGGGATTAATACTCAATGGAACTCGTGGTGTAATATCTTGACCCACATCTCGCTTCTACGATAACAGGAATGTTAGCCATCAGTACAGTCCATTCCATAATTTATGTACCTCACCTACCTTCCTCAGTTCATCTCCTCCTTCCCCACCCCCCACCAGCGAACTCCATTCTTTTGTTAATGACACCACTGACGAGGACCTCTGTTGATTAGACGATCACCACCCAACATGGTCGTGTTACCATGGAACACCTGCTAAGAAGTAAGCTGCAGCAGCTACTGGTAGACATTGGTTCACCGACATCAGCCGCTTGTGTATTCCTTGAGGTGAACAGAATTCATAACGCGAGTTGCCCACATTTCATACCCCCAACCTAAAGCCTACAGGTTCAAACCGATCAGAAATCCCCCCTCTCCTTTCTCCTCCCATCCCCAACTACGCAGTGTAACGAGTGAACTGTTATGAAGCAATGAAGCAAGACCAAGTGTGATCAAGAACCATAACTAACAAAGGTGTATAAGAGAGGGAACTGTGGTGTAATTGGTAGTGAAAAGCCACACTGTATAGTTTAAAAGAAAGTGAATCGTGTGAACATGGTACTAGTCCAGTATAGGTAGAGGGTGTAAAACCATGTAAACAGAGTCAAGCGTAAATAGATGTAGAGGCAGAATGCGAGGACGCATGATTTCCATAGACAGTGGGAATTTAGGGGGTCGAATGATTAGAGCTATTAAGTCGTTTAAGATCGGAGTTTTACAGTAATTAAGTTAGTAAAAATGTGAAGGATTATTGGGATCCAAGAGTGGTGTGTGGGTTACATTATGCTGCGCAGCTCAGTAGAATGTTACCGTGACGCAAGTGGGTCGGCGGAGCGCCGAGTTAAGCAACATGAAGGGGAACACTGTGTCACCGACCACTGGAAGGCGTGACAAGAAGCAGCTCGCCACACGCCAGTGTATCAACTTCGAGGGCAGTAATCGGAATAGTTACGCCAGCCAGGCAACAGCAGAATATTTCATAACCTTATTGGAGAAGAAGAACCGCGAATGTCAGCAGCAGAAAGCCATATTTCAGGACTGACCACTAGCTCGTCATCATCGACCATCATGACGTGTTGGAGTGACGCAGAGCCTGTGTCACTAAGCCTCGCCACCAGTTCACATTAGTCACTGTCATCGCAGTCATTATAATGGTCACCGTCATAATGCAGGTCGTAGCCTAGGAGGCGCCAGAGTGACTCCACGTCTGTCGACATAACTGTTAGTATCGTCGGACGCCGTCAACAAGCGGTCTCTTGTAATACGAGTCATTGCCTATGATGCATTTTAGCAACGCACTGTCTCCACTGTTCTAGGACCCTGCCTCTACAAACATCGTGAGCGGGACTAGAACCAGAGACCCTACCCCGCCGAGGCCAGACAGCTGCCGCTAGGGATGGTCTGTCCCACTGCTGCCACCGCCATACCCGCCGGCCACGATCAAAACAGGGGCCTGTGGCGCGTGGTTCCAGCCGTCGCGATACGACCCAGCAAGAGCGAAGCGCCGCTGTCGAGGCAGCGGATTCCAGTAACGACACTGCAGCAACAGTCGCAGCAGCGGGTGCACGTTGAACACCCTTCAAGCAAACTTCTCCCAGAGGGCGAACAGGTGGTGGAGTCCCGTGTCTGTTTATAGTCTCTTGGTCCTCCAGAAGTGGTTCTGCTACCTGCCGACTCCCTGTACGGGTAAAAGGGTTATTGCTACATATCTCAAAAAGAAAGTATTTTTAAATTTTTTTTAATATATCATATTTTTCAAAAATATTTTATTCGTTTTATTTATACTTCCAAAATCATTTATTTGACCACGACACGGATTTTGATTCACTAATTTCTACAACTACATGATTTATATTTATCGTTCATTCTTCTAACACGATTCCCAGTTTTTAGTTGTTTACGCCGGCCGGGGTGGCCGAGCGGCTCTAGGCGCTACAGTCTGGAACCGTGCGGCCGCTACGGTCGCAGGTTCGAATCCTGCCTTGGGCATGGATGTGTGTGATGTCCTTAGGTTAGTTAGGTTTAAGAAGTTCTAAGTTCTAGGGGACTGATGACCTCAGAAGTTAAGTCCCATAGTGCTCAGAGCCATTTGAACCATTTTAGTTGTTTACCAAGCAAGTGACATTCTGTTCACCATGCCCCGTTGCATCCTGTGCATAATTTGTTTTCCTTCACGCCACTACTGTTTGGCCCATTCGTATTCGTACATCTCCGTGATATCTTGTACCATGTGACTGTCAGAACAACTCGCTTAATGGATTCCATACAAGATGGACCCTCAACAGCAGGGTTCAAGAACTTATCACTCGGTGACCACCTTAAACTACACTCTAATACACCCACGAAAGAATTATTCGATTGGGATCGAAATCAGTAGATGTGATGTACATGTACAGACAAATAAATGATTATAATTTCATTAAAATGGATAATTCAAAGCTTCACAAATTGAGCAACTTAATAAAGCATTGGTCCACTTGTGGCTCTTATGCAAGCAGTTATTCGGCTTGTAAATGATTCATAGTGTTGCTGATTGATCTCCTTAGTGATATCGGGCCTAATTCTGTCCAGTTGGCGGGTTAGATCGTCAAAATCCCGAGCTACTTGGAGGACCCTGCCCATAATGTTCCAGACGTTCCTAGTTTCTGAGAGATCCGGCGATCTTACTGGACACGGTAGAGTTTGGTAAGCACGAAGACTAGCAGTAAAAACTCTCGCCGTGTGCGGGCTGGCTTTATCTGGCTGAAATTTAAGCCACTGCCGTCCAGAGCGTCTCCTGACACGCCTTCTCTGGTCATCGCTGCTAAGTTCGGAGAAAGACTCATCATTCAAGACAATTCTACAACAGTCTACGATATTCCACGGTAAAGACGTGTCTCGAGACGCTCTGGATAGCACCGGGATACCAATCTTACTGTCTCCTCCCATATAGCCTGAAATCCAGCAGTGATGGTCTGGGGTGCCACTTAATTTCACACAAGGGCCATTTACGTTGCTACCCTCAGCACTCTTACAGGACAGCGGTGCGTCGACGATATTCTACGCCCAGTTTCGTCACCCTTCATGGCAAGCCATTCTGGGCTTATATTTCAGCAAGATATTGCCCGTCCGCACGGCCGGCCGCGGTGGCCGGGCGGTTCTACGCGCTTCAGTCCGGAACTGCGCGACTGCTACGGTCGCAGGTTCGAATTCTGCCTCGGGCATGGATGTGTGTGATGTCCTTAGGTTAGTTAGGTTTAAGTAGTCCTAAGTTCTAGGGGACTGACGACCTCAGATGTCAAGTCCCATAGTGCTCAGAGCCATTTCAAGCATTTTGAACCGTCCACACGCTCCGAGTGATTGGCAAGGAACGTCGCCGGATTTCTCCCCAGTTGAGAATATTTGCAACATTTTGGACAAAGGTTGACCAGCGCGTTACTGGGTTACTCACTTTGTGAAACTTTTTCTCTTGAATAAACGATCCAATTTTTCTGAAATTATAACTATTTATTTGTCTGTACATGTACATCAGATCTACCGAATTTCGTCCCAATCGGCTAATTGCTTGGTGGTGAGACTTTTTTTTCTTATTGCTCTAGAGTGCATAATATTTTCTACATCTCTGTCTTAGCTGAGTTTTATGGGTAAGTTTCGCAAAGGTTTCTCCTTATCTGTTGTTTCCCGTCAACAAGACTTCACTTGCTGCCTCATTTTCTTCCTATCTATGTTCGCCTACAGTCGGTAAAGGTGTTTTTTCGGTTATTGTCTGTAGAAGATGTATGTCAACAATGGTTTCATCCATCTGACAGAGACCTAGGGTTAACTGCACTCAGCCGACCGGAGTGGCCGTGCGGTTCTAGGCTCTACAGTCTGGAACCGAGCACCCGCTCCGGTCGCAGGTTCGAATCCTGCCTCGGGCATGGATGTGTGTGATGTCCTTAGGTTAGTTAGGTTTAATTAGTTCCAAGTTGTAGTCGACTGATGACCTCAGAAGTTAAGTTGCATAGTGCTCAGAGCCATTAACTGCACTCATCTGTAAGTGGGCGAAGTACTCGTATTTTCGAAGCATTTATCATAAGGAGTCAATTTTTTTAGTAGGTCCTCCGCCCCCTGCCCCCCCGCCGATGGCCGCGGCAGTTTGAGTTTGGCACCAGAGGAACATACCACAAATTTCGAATTTTTAGGTCCTGAGTCTATTAGAACACATATTTTGTAAGTGATGTCTTTTGCTATACTCTGGCCATTATCACAGTTATGGCCCATATGTTTTAATTGCAGTGATTATCTCTCGTTCACTAGGTTTCTTTATTGGAGCGCGAGTTTTGGCTGTTCCAACTTTGATGTTACGGCGTATAATTCCGAGTTTAGCCTCTCGATGATCAATCTTTTAAGAGGTTTACATTTTGCATATTTGGACATCGTACAGTTCCTCTAGAATTATGAAGTGAAAAGTCGATAGTAAAATCCTGCTCCATTCTTCTCGTTATTATAAACTATGCATTAAGAGTATTTTATAAAATCATTTTTACATTCAATAAAGATTATTACCTGAAGATGAACGTGTAATGGCGTGAAACTGGTTGTGCTGCCATGTAATGCACACTATAAACAGCCAATGCGGTTTTGAAGAATTTTCATTCATTTTTCAAAAATTTTAAATTATTTTTCAAGTTCTTCCTTGAGACCTACGAAATAACATTGCTTGGAGGGCTTATATCATAATACTATACATCATTATTTGATGGCACTGAGGTGAAAAATATTTTTCTCCGCCTGCTTTTATATTGAACGTTCAGAACGGCACTGGTACTAGTTTTCACACGACATGCGAGACAGCTCTCACAGTAAAACTCCATCTGCAATTTCGTATTTACCCATCTCGACATCTCTGCATAAGTATTTATTCACAAAACCAGTGCTTTAGGAATAGCCCACTTAGTGGAAATGTACACGTGTGTGTTTCTCGGGACAGGTTGAGACTAGCAAAAGCGCGAAGTAAGGCCTGCATTGCCTAATGGACATGTGTGTGTGTGTGTGTGTGTGTGTGTGTGTGTGTGTGTGTCACATTATGCAAACAAATACTCTCCAAAGACAAGCTATAATATATGAATGCCAATGGTTCAGTATATACGTATTCAGTAACGCAAACTGCAGGTCACAGTACTCGAATATTTAAAGTAAATGGTTTCAGTCTCGCACTTAGAATGGTTATTAGAGTAAAAAAAAAAATTAACTACAATCATAGCAAATTATAGAAACTTGCAAATATTTTATTGGTAATTCTGTTCGTTAAGATATGAAACTTAAAGGCAGTCACTAACTGTGATAATAATGGCTATCATTTTAGGTGGAATAGCCTGCAGTCAAACACACACACACACACACACACACACACACACGCAGACACACAAAATTCGCCCAAAGGAATAACATTTTTGCATAATGTACCATGACGTTATTACTTCATACACAAACACTATAACGTCGAAGCATCTTCCGTTAATATTTATAGCCATTTTACGGAATACATAATGATGTCATTAACTTATGCTTTCAAAGAATCCTACGGTAATATTTATCATTAATTTGCAGAATATGCTATGACATCATTAACTTACACCGTACAAGTGTCTTACCTCGGAAATTATGGTATTAATGCAGGCAGCCGGCCACTGCGGCCGAGCGGTTCTAGGCGCTTCAGTCCGGAACCGCGCTGCTGCTACGGTCGCAGGTTCGAATCCTGCCGCGGGCATGAATGTCTGTGATGTCCGTAGGTTAGTTAGGTTTAAGTAGTTCTAAGTCTAGAGGACTGATGACCTCAGATGTTAAGTCCCATAGTGCTTAGAGCCGTTTGAACCATTTGAATTTGCAGGCATTCTTTAACTCATCTGCCAATACTCTTCTCACTACAGCGAGTGCGAAAACTCACGCAATTGGAATAAAAATAATTAAATAGATTTTTATAACAAATACACACAGATCTACAACTATATACTCAAACCGCAAGCCACTGTACGGTGCATGACGGAGGTACGTTCTGCCACTACTGGTCATTTCGCTTCCTGTTCCACACGCAGAAAGAGCGAGGGAGAAAACGACTCTCTATACACCTCTGTGAGGGCCATAACTTCTTTTATATCGCATGTTCATTGTCCTTACGCGAAATGTATGTTAACGGCACTGTGATCATTCTGCAGTCAGTTTCAAATGCTGATGCTCTAAATTTTTTCAGTAGCGTTCCTCGAAAGAAAAAGTCGTCTCCACTCAAGGAACTCCCTCTTCAGATCCCGAAGCATTTCCATAGTACTTGCATGTTGATCGAACCTACGAGTAACAAATTTAGCAACCGGTCTCTGAATTGCTTCAAAGCCTTTTCTTAATTCTACTTGGTGGGGATCCCAGTCACTCCAACAATACGCAGAGAAGGATCGCTCTGGAGTTCTATATGAACCACATTTCCCTAAAAATCTATCAATTACGCATGATGATCATTTGCCTTTCCCACCACAATCTTTACACGCTCGATCCATTTCATACCGCTTTGCACCGTGACACGTATATATTTAATGGATCTGACTGTGTCAAGCAGTACACATCTAATGCTGTATTCGAATATTATGGGGCTGTTTTGCCTACTCAACTGCATTAACTGCATTTTTGGGATAACTGACGATGTCCGTTCCGGGGTTCACCAACTATCTCAATGACGTCATCGTGATAAGCGCATCCACGGAGGAACATTTATGTAACATACTTACGTTGTTCGCGGTCTTACATACTGCTGGTATCTTGTATACTTCCACTCCTACTCCCCAGTTCCGGCACAGAGTCTCCATCCGCAACCACCGCTATCGCCTACGCCGTCTGCTGCAGGGGCCACGGATGTTAAAATGTCGGCCAGACGGTCGCGTTGGAGGAGCGCCCCGTCCCCAAGGGGGACGGGGTGCTATAATCCTGTACGTAGTACCTAAATACGTGCCTCAGCACTACGTAGCGTGTGAGCTACACTTCAAATAGTCCGCTAACGGCAGCCACCACAGCCCGCCTGTGGTGGGCCACATGAGTAGTGAACACGGCACGTCATGCGCTGCGCCTTCCGCCATATACGCACAGTGCAGCAGGCACTCGCTCTCAGACTGTGTTCCTACCGTTTATTTGCATCAGCTGCTATGTTTGATGTTTATTTGTATCTTGAAGAATAAACTTCCATTAACTATGGTCACGCTATTGTTTGTGTCTTTCACTAAGACACATGCTGCAGTGGATCCCTGCACAGGTTTTGGCCCTCGAACAGTAGCATGTTAAAACTCCTCATTAAAATCTTTTTGAAACGATTGCCACCATAGCTTTGTTACTTGCTTCCCATTGGTGAAAAGTTATCCTTATTCATTGATGATTCCACAGAAATTATCTGTATCTGCTTTTCGTCTATGATGTTGCGTCGCAGGTAGGTAGTTTCTCCTTCTGCACTTCGTGTTTCAACTTTATCACGGATTTCGCCAAAATGGACCGACTTTGCTACAGCAACTGCCTTCTTCGCTGCACTGAGTTTCATGATATTCATTTCAATTTTCCTCTGTCTTAGAAGCAAGGAAATTTAGATACAACTGCTGTTTAAAATGCACGGGATTCTTCACCTCTTCACTCCACATTCATGTCTGGCGATCGGTTTTACATCTTACAGGTTTTGTGGTGGATAATATTCCATCAGCTTCTCCTATGACACATTCTTTCAGAGCAGCACAAGTTGTTTCCATAACAGTAATAAGAGCCAGAAGGATGTCTGCATAGTGGTAATTTTACCCTTTTTTGAGTTCGTACCATCTACTCCGTACTCAGCCAACGTGTTTCTCTTCCTTTCCATTCTCTCTTGCAATCTCTCTTTCATTCCTCAATCCTGGACGATGTTCTGACCTGTACCATCAAATATAAATATTACCGAAGTAGACTGTGTTGCTACAAACAATGATAGTCCACAGTTGTTAAGAAATGTAATCAAGGAATCGAACAGAATTAAACCAAACCCTATTAAACTTGTGTCCACATTGGATCAGCCAGATCACCTTTATAACTATAACAGCCAATTCTTCAGGTGTACTGAAACTACCGTACAAAAACATCAGGCTATTCCTCATTTGCCGCCCTGGATGGCCGCTCGGTCTAGGGCGCTTTGCCACGGTTCGCGCGGCTCCCCCGTCGGAGGTTCGAGTCCTCCCTCGGGCATGGTTGTGTGTGTTGTTCTTAGTGTAAATTGGTTTAAGTTAGATCAAGTAGTGCATAAGCCTAGATACCGATGACCTCAGCAGTTTGGTCCCATAGGAACGTACCACAAATTTCCAAAATTCCTCATTTGTATCTTTATAATTGTCATAACAAAAGCAAAATTTAAATGATTTCAAAGGAACATGACACACGTTCTAATCTACGAGGGTTGCCCTGAAAGTAATGCACCACATTTTTTTTCCTTCAACAATTCTTTGTTGAATATGAGAATTAGACACACGAAAGAATGGTGTTTTATCTACACACCCTAATTTTCCACGTTATCTCCATCCCATTCCATGGCCTTCCTCCAGCGCTAAACAAGGACATGTTTGCCCTGTCGGTACCAAGCCTTGTCCTGGTGATGGAGCCAGTGCTTCACTGTGTGAATCACCTCCAATCGCCCTCAAAATGTCTTCCACGAATGGTATCCTTTAATGGCCCAAACATTGGAAGTCAGAGGGTGCTACGTCAGGGGTGTAGGGTGGATGGGGTAACACTTTGCTACCGTTTTGGAATGTGTTCAGCAGTCCTCAGACTTGTGTGGGGCCGAGCGTAATCGTGTTGCAGCAAAACACCTCCTGGGTTACTGTGGCGCCGAAGGCGCCGGAAGCGCGTCTTGAGTTTTGTTAATGTGTTGACATACGCTTCTGAATTAATGGTACCGCCTCTCGGCATCACATCAATGAGAAGCACACTTTCACAGTTCCAGAACATGGTACCGGCGGCTGTAGCAGTTGCTTTGAATTTTTTCTTCTGGGGGGGGGGGGGGGGGATGTCACCATTTCATGGACTGTCACTTTGTTTCGGGCTCAAAATAGTGAACTCAGGTTTCATAATTTGTCACAGTCTGGAACAAGAAGGCCTCCACCTCAGCATCAAAAAATTGCAACAAAACAAGACAAACGATTTTTATGTGTGATTTGATATCCACCGTTACACACCGCGGGACCCATCTTGCACACACTTTTGAATATCCAAGAGTGCGGATAGTTACATCCACACTTCCTTTGCTGATTGAAAGATGCAGCACCAACTGCCGAGTCGTAATGCGTCTGTCCTCGAGAATGACATCAGTACGCTGAAACATGTCAGGTGTGAAAGCCGTGGATGGTCGCCCCGACCGCTGCAAATCGTGGAGCTCCGCCGAACCGCCTTCTGATGACCTCACACTCTATGCCCAGCGACTAACTGTACTTCTATCGACAGCAGATGCTCCATTGATATTGCGAAAGCGTTTGTGAATATTCCTCACACTTTTTTTCTCTGCAGTTAGCGATTCAATGACGGCACGTTGCTTACAACGTAGATCACCTACAGACGCCATTTTGAAACTGTCCTGCAGCTGTTCTATGTGTCGGAAGTGATGGAAACTCGGCGAACTAGACTTGAAATAATACATACGTAATGTTTCTCATTCGTAGCATTGTTTTCGGCTGAGGAAAAATTGGGGTGCATTACTTTCAGGGTAGCCCTCGTATGTTCTAGTTACCCAGGCAACGACTGCCTTCATTAGAATAGTGTGAAGTTCACAAATGGTATACTTTATTTTATGTAATTTATTAACTGTTTTGTTATTTATTAGACAATTGACTAATAGTACTACTGATATAGTCTTAAATATGGGCAAAATATATCAATTTTTTACTATATATGACAGAGTAAATTACATAATATTATGTAGCTACTAAATTTTGCTGCTCGTTGCAGTGGAAAAACAGGCTTCGAATTATTACTTACTGACGAAGTCCACAGGTTTTTGTTGTAATACAGTACTCATTACATATTCGTTTTTTACATTTCTTCCAATTATTTTGTTTTCCTCTTCCATTTGTTTGATTAAAACTTGCATACAAAACAGTCAATAACGATTTTCTACCGTCCAGAAGCATCTCGTTTCGGCTGGGCCTCCACATGTCCAGAAACCAGAATTAGTGGTAAGCCTGTCATGTACTCAATAGCCAATTGAACGGAAAATTTTCTAAAGTAATTAAGGTATGATGATCTAGAGATAATGGAAGGAATTGCCAAATGTTTTGCCAGATTCAGCAGAAACAGTCTGCGTCTGTAAGTCAAACTCTTTCCTTGATGATTGTATTCTGTGTAAGTAATGTATGTCGCTAGGGAAGAAATATCAAGAATGTTGTAAAAATATGCTACCTGTCATCTCTGTGTACTCCTTTTTACACTCTAATGAGAACATAACTTGTCTATATTATCGACACCCCTTTTTGTGCTGTTATAATACTGTATGAAATCTGGCTTTGAAAGAGGACCAGAACTGGATGCATCATAATGCATTGTGGATTACATTACAAACGTTTCCTTCATTGGAACATATCACTTCAAAGAAACGTTATCTTCTCTGAATCTAAATAGAGAAGATAGTTCTTGGCCTGAAGAGGAAGGTTGTATTTCTGAAGATATATAGGGATTGTTCCTTGTCACAGTACCAATTACGGAAATTTCCCAAGTCATCAACAGCCTTGCTAATGGTAGATATGTGAAAAAATTGTCAATGACTATATTTCCGCCAGTAGGTTTCAAATGGTAACATAAATCTTTCACTACCCTCTCCTCGATTATTTTCTGATTTGGAAGCAGATTTAGCTGTATAAATTTGGCAAGTTATTGGATAAGAATTTCGCAAAGCACAAACCGACTAAACCTTCAAGACATATTGGGCTGGCTTTTCGGGCATGTATGCAGTAAATGTTGTCTTTCCTTTGTAAGGAAAAAGCTGCTAATCACTAGTGAGGTAATCAGAAGGCACATAGTTTGTACGAAGATATGAATTTAGCATTTCAAATATATCAGATATTGCGGCAGCTTTGTCAGTTTTCAAACGCTCAACCTTAGTGTTCACATTGTCAGATCTTATCAATCTCCTTATCTGCCAAAACCTGTTGTGGGATAAGCTTGCACGACACAATGGGAATGCATTTGTTTTCCTCATTTCCCTTGTGTGTTCAGTGTTAGAGAATCTTACTCCAGCTGTAAGCAGTATACCAAGATATAAATCAAATACTTCAGTTTTCAGTGGCTTCCGAACTTCCACTACTTCTTCTAAATTGATGTTATAGTTTGTGATTACCTGATTGGCCTTTCTGTTGGTTTCACCTACTATCGTATCACATATTTCTTCTGTAAACATAATCTCGAAGATGTCGTTTATAGAAAGAAGTTTTGCTGTATGTGTTGGACTAGCCCTTTCCCGCAAAATATTATGCTTCACCAACTTTCTTGTCCAAAAAGGTTCCTTATGCCATTTAGTTCCATCTCCACCGCGTAGAACGCCTGTAGAAAATGTTCCTGCGTAGCGTCAAGCGCCAGCACGACGGTCAAGCACGTTAGAGCAGAGAAGGCTGTGAGACGCTGACCGACCCCTCTCTAGGACGACAAAGAAACAGCTTGGCCGTCCACACGAAGAGTACGCGCCGCGCCGCGCCGCCTGGCCGCGGCGCAGTGGAAGACGAGCCGTTCAACGAACGCTACAGCAGGGACTTATGAACTGCATTGTTTCGCTTGTGTTAGCAGTTGTATATACTGAACAGATTGCTTATGTTTCATGTCGCCCTTTGCTTGCGACATCCCACTATAAATTTACCTAAGTTAAGTATCGTCATTTATTTTATTGTAATAAAAATCTACTCATACGGTTAGCTTGAATTGTTGCCTAGCGATACGACAAAGCAGGTTTCCTAGGCGCCCCATATTAGATTTGTGGGCAGGACACAACAGAATACACAATTGCCTCACTGTTATCGTCAGGTATGCTATTTTCATAGCTGCTGTTATCACTTCTCTCTCTTTCAACTTCAGCATCACTACAAGCACCAATACCATCTTCAATATCTACAGCGGCAGTATCTTCCGTACTCGGAATCCATTCGTCTGTAGAGTCTTCGTCTCTAAAATCTGTAGCGTCATTCTCTTCTGTATCAACAGTAGACAATAACTTCCTAATATTCTCTTCTTTCGCTTCATAGCTTTATCTGCTGTATTCATATTCAGAGAGCTCCAGTTCATCATCCATGAGAATCCAGAGTTGAGGTTCACAGTAGCAAAGGTAACACACTATGAACAGTTCATAATGTTGTTCAATAGTAGTAACAGTAGCCAGCAACAGTTAGAATACCTTGTTGCAGCGATTTCATATATATCCAGAACTGAATCTTGCCAACCGTGACTGTTCGACAATAAATTCATTGGATTACCCCCATAACTTGGCTATAGAACAATGTACAATTTTTTGAGTGTGAAGACAACTCCTAAGGATTTCGTTTGTAAAACACATCTGTCGCACTTCTATTGTAACTTAATAGCTCTATAACATCAGAACAATACACATAGCTCACATATTACCACTACCGGAGTGGCGGAAGTTAGTATGCATACAATGGTAAGCATAGTATAGGCCGCTAGAAAAATTGCTACATCGTATGGTGTTCCTTAATCAAACGTGGTGCTATTTCGACATACTGCGTTATCGATTTCGACAAGAAATTTATGCTAATTAAAACCTCAATACTGAGATTGTTTACAATTAAGCATGGATGATCAATTAAATTACCATTAATATCAAAGGGCAGTAAAGCTTCTTGCTTTACCGTTTTTGACACCTTGCCAGTAACACCAATTATTCTTAGTCCTGATACCCTCATTACTGTAAGCTTGTCTTTACCAGGTAATGCATCAAAGAAAGACCGAGATATAGCGCTCACCTCACTTCCACTGTCTAAGAGACAACGTACATTGATACCCAACATATTCACTATTATTGTAGGGGGGCTTATTCTAGGTTGTACAGGTGGTTTCCCAAACTCATCCAATAGTTCCTTTTGGATTTGTCTCTAACTAAAGTGATCGACATCTGTCTTCATTACATTTAGGTCAAAGTGTGTAGGGGTTTCCTGAATTACATTTTCAGCTGACTTTTCCAGTCGGTCTATTAATTTCAAATCGAAACACCGCACGACTTCATTACATTTAGTTTGCTGAACATGACCCAAATTACTGTAGTCTGAGCGATTCTGCGCCTCCAGACCGGGCATAACACTAGTTACAGCTAAACCACTTTCACTACTATCGTCGGGCTCCTTCTCAAGTGACAACTGGTCACAGCTACTGGGTTCATCGACCCCCAACAGGCTATACTCTACATTCTCAATTACCTCCTGTTCTAAATCTATTAGTACAGTATCAACATCCTGCACAGGCACTTTAGATAAGAGCACATCATCCTCATCGTAAATATAAGCAAGAATTTCTTCTGCTTCTTCACCTGACAATTCAGTATTTTGTAGCTCTTCCCTACCGTTACACTGCTGCGCCTTCTCTTTCTCTTCCCACTTAGAAAGCGTCTCTAACACGGTATCTATCAAATACTGTGAGTGGTTTAATATTTCAGCAGTATCATTGGATGCTACCGACCCGTCATCCGAATCCTCAGTTTGAGTATTCAGATCTGTCATACTAATTACTGTAATTACTGGCTTAGGAAAAGCAACCGCCTGGTGAGCGCCAGTATCCTCATAGACGGGAACTAGTTTTCCAGCCTCTGCCTACTACTGTTACCTTTATTTGCATTATAGTTAACTGGCACAGCATTGCTTTCAACACTGGTGTTTACTTGCACATTTTCGTTAGGAACAAAATTACTATCATTTGGATGTCATTGTTGGTTCTGGTAATTATTTCTCCAATTCCTACCTGGATGCCATTGTTGGTTCTGGTAATTATTTCTCCAATTCCTAACTGGAATAAAACATATGTAGTTAAGGCCAGGTGCTCAGCTTGTCCCAGAATAAATTCCAGGTCCATGTCCTACTATACACAGTGGTGATAGCACCAAAAATGTTTAATTAATACTTTGTGACACAGTCATTGATGGATGGATAATCATTCTAACAATTTTATACAACGACCCGATATTTTGTGAGGCGTCTGGATTTTAAGGACCTTCCATGAGCTTAATCCTTAATGACAGTACGATACAGTATGAGATCCCCAAAAAAAGTAGTTATATCAACAAATGGCAATTGTATTAATTTCATGTACCAAAAACTAACAAAACAATATCTACCCATATATGGACAAGGGCATGCATAAGTAAGTTAAAGTGAAACGTAATTTGGAGACGAACTGAACAGGTGGTTAATGGCATCGGAAAACGCCACTTAACAAAAGAATAACGAGTTTCAGCACAAAAAGGGATGAGGCCAGAACAATACATTATTCCTTTTAACGTAAATACTGCCAGGACCGAGGGTAAGTAGCTCCACGGCATTACCAGGGCTAGGCTGTGACCCAGCAAGGAAAATAAAATTCACCTCTAGCGCGACGGCGATTGGCTGAGGCCAAATTGGGCGACACAGACACGACACGGTGGCAAGATCCCCATTATATAAAAGCATTGTGAGAACTAAAATGGCTAGATATCTCTCTCATCTCGTGGCAGACCGCACAAGTGTGTGGAGAGTAGCAAGAGCGTTGAGAGCTTTGTTTTCTGCACTTCACGTATCATGCCGACAGATAGCAAAGAGGTAATTAATTATTCCTGTGGGTAGTTTAGCAGGCAAACAAATTGTGCACGTTGCTCCAACCCTTAGCGAGTGTGCAATAGCCATTCTTTCGACTACGGTAAGATTTACGTTCTACAAAAGCAGAAAAGTTGAGATAAGAGTGAATTCAGTCAAGGCCAGAATAGGGGATTAGCGTTTCAGATCCAGCATGGGGACAATGTCATTGCAGATGTAGCTTGGTAAAGTACCATCGTGCATTAGGCCACAGTAAATGTTGAGTCGAGATTTTGCTCACTCCAACCTGCGTATGCCTTGACCATTGAATATCAAAAGTGAGGATACTAACCTACCCTCACCTTGTGTACATGAGAGTTTTTTTTTCATTGGTTCAAAAAGTAAATTTATTCTCCATCAACTCAGGGCATTGACTAGCTACGATAATGTAGATGTAAATGACCTGATGAAGATTTTTAATCATTCTTTCCTGCGATAAAGTTTTATCATATCTAGAGAGAACGATTTTAATAACTGTCAATTCAATGTATCCAAGAATTAAATATTTTGTTACTGACCGTTGAAAATAATTGAACGTGATTGTTGTATCACTGCTCCACTGATAGCACTGTTGATAAATTATATGTAGAATTAAAATGGAAGTAGCTGTTTTGCCTTTCTAGGATAGATCCCCAACTTTCACTTTTATTAATTAATGCATTGGATTTAAATGACGGCAGTATTTCTAATGATTTTTGTTACAATCTGAACCTAATAGTAGGTGCTTTACAGGGCCAGGTTCATATTTATTTAGAAAAGCTGTTTAACACCCTGGGCTTGAGAAGACATCAGATCTTTTGTCCATTTGCACGATAAGTGGTAAGCTAAGGTTGCACATATTAGTAGACTCACTGTGCAAACACAAATATTGCGGATGCTGACAAATGGTGACGTCTGCCAGGATGCGAAATTACAGCATTCTGACAGATTGAGGGTTTGGTTTTGGTAGGTACAAAACACGTAATTCTCCCAAACAATAAGCTGACGCAAACCTGAGAAAAACATTTAAATGTAAATGTGCCTCAACTGTGTAGTAAGTGTAGATAGAAATTAATTCATGTATTTCTTATTAGCTGGCGCAGCACATCATTGAATTGGGTTGTGTTGAGTTCTGACTCAACTCCAGTAACCAAAAGCTTAATAAAAGACGAGGAAGCGGATTCAAATATTGAATATAGAACCGTGGATGATATTTTGGTGTAGAATCAAGTCTTATGATCAGATGTTAACGCGTAGTCAGGTTCAGAATATTTGCGAACAGCAACAGGAACGCTCAAAAATGACAGGAAACAGTAGATTAAGACAAAGAGAAGGCTTGGAAGATCTTGATAGGATCGAGTTGGACACGCAACAGGTAGATCAGCGTGAGCAACGCGAGACAGAACACGTAGTAAAACCGAATGAGACCGAAAATGCACCACATGATGTTCAATATGGTCCAAAGAATGGATATGAGGATGGCGTTGCTAATGAATCAGACGCTGAGTCTGTAGATAGTGATTTTCAGCATATTGAACCAAAACGTAATGATATTGAATCAGGCAGGTTTGCAGTTGCCTGAAAGAACGATTGTTAGTGCTCCTACACTATGTCCGACAGTGAAGGAAGCGGTTGCATCAGATGGCAACAGGCGAAAATGGTGTAGATGGAAACGCCAACACATTTGGAATGTTGCAGCGTTTAGTACAACAATCACAGGAATCAGAAAAGCGTATAGATGGGCGCATAACACAAGGGCAAAATGAATTAGAAGGACGCATAACACAAGAGCAAGAAGAATAAGGTGGATGCATAACTTTGGGTGCCGAAAGAAAGTAACAAGGTAATACAAATAATGCGTGACAGTATTCAAGGAAAATTAGATCAAATACAAACTGAAGTGAAGGAAGCGCCAAACACGCTTCAAACGCTCGCTACAGGGCACAAACAATTGACATCGACATTGTCCAAACAGACATGGTTACATTGCGTGAAGTTACCCAAAAAAGCGTCAGAAAGGTTAAACAACAGGTCAAAGCTTTGCCATCAAAGCGACAACGAAAGCGAAACATGTTATTGCTGACACGACGTCTCACAACAGAACGACAGAAGCAGCATAAAAGAACTTCGATGCCCGTATTTTAAAAATACAAAAGAAAAACGAACACCAATTTCATCTGCTGAGATCGGAAGTTTTACATTCAATCGAAAGTCGTGGTAATGTAGAAACGTTAGTGAGGAGTCGCGGACGAAGACAGAAACAACTTTAGTGTCGGTATATACTACTGCGAAGACTGCAAAATCAACAGTTGCCGATAATTCGACAGAACTGCTACGAGAAATTACGTGTGACCTAAGACGGAAAGGCACATGTGGATGCCAGTCCGAAACCGCAAACCGCGAACGGGAAATCAGTCCAAACTAGCGTATGCCAGAACATCACGGCAACCGTAGGGAAAAGTGTGGATCGCAACCACTTTATCAAGAAAGAATAACAGGTGAACCGGGAATACAAGAGTGTGGTTTGCAGCAAGGTTCAGTACGTCAAGCACAAAGCGTGACATACGCTGATCATACCATAGAGACGTGTTACGCATCGCCACAATCTGTAGGGCGAATACAGACGGGTTACAGTACGGCGTCTAACGGGACAGAATTGCTTACACGTCAAAATACAGAGCCGGTAGCGGGCGTTACGCAGTGAGACCTGCAAGTGATTCGACGGCACAAAAGTCACAGAATAAATCAAGTTACACACGTTTGCGTAGATTTGACGCAAACCAAGTACAGAATTCCATTCTTCAAAACCGAGAAGGTACATCACAGAGAGAAGCGAGATGTTTTGTTTATAACAACTTTTTTTACAGTGCGAAAATACCAGCACTATAAGTAAGATGCAAATATTCTTCATCCCCGTACATTTATTGACCAATTTAAAGTAGGAATACAGACACATTGTCCGTTGAAACGTAAGTTAGATTTCATTTGCACAGGCCGGCCGGAGTGGCCGTGCGGTTCTAGGCGCTACAGCCTGGAACCGAGTGACAGCTACGGTGGCAGGTTCGAATCCTGCCTCGGGCATGGATGTGTGTGTTGTCCTTAGGGTAGTTAGGTTTAAGTAGTTCTAAGCTCTAGGGGGCTCATGACCTCAGCAATTGACTCCCATAGTGCTCAGAGCCATTTGAACCATTTTTAATTTGCACACATATGGAAGGACGTGCTGCTGAAACTACGCAGAAGATAGCAGAAACTTGCAATTCGTGTGATTCGTTTAGAGCAGCCTTTATAGCAAGGTACTAGTCACCTGAGGCTCAGATGAGAATCAAATATGGATTATTTCAAAATGTCTCAATTGAAAATTCGCGTGAGAAAACAGCAGTCAAATTCTTCGGGAATATGGCTGAAAGAAACCAATACTTAGATAACCCATATAACGACGGAGAATTGATTCAAATATGGAAAATAAAACTATAAAACTGCCAATGAAGTATAAACAAACCTTGATAGGACGTGGGGGGGGGGGTGATAATATAGAAACTTTCAAAGGTATTTTGAGAGAAGTGGAATTCATGTATGAAAACGAAGCTCAACGACGTCGCAATTCAGGCCAGAATAATCTTGAAAAACACGTACTAGTATGAAAAATAACGATAGTGGTAGCGATGGTAGGCCGTATTGGGATTGAATTCTGAACGAAATGGGAATAATTACGGAGATGGGAAAAGTGGAAACACTTGACCATAGCGTAATGGATATGGTTGGAACAGGCCGAATATAGATGAAAACAGGAATGGAAACTCGAGAACTTGGAATGACCGACAGACCGATTTTAATCAGCGATCTCCAGGTCCAAGGAGAGAAAGCAGATGGAGGGGTGGTGCGAGAACTCAGTCATGGGCAAATACCTCGGGTAATTACCGGAGAAACGAACCACAGATGGAGGTTGAATTACGACCACCAAATACTGGGAAGCGTGAGGAATAACTGACGTCGGGTATTGCAGGAGTTCAAGTAGTAATACTCTTCATGCATAAACGGATGACAAGGCGACCGCAGCAATAAATAGGTTAAGGTGTGACGTATAAGAATCGGTATTAGCCACAGAAAGACCATCAAAAGTACCCGTACAAATACTACGAATAGGGAGTAAGTCCCAACTGAAGTGCTGGGACGAGATAGATTGGACTGACACTGACGACGAGGATGAACTACCAGCATTACCTAGTAATGAGCCATTTTATTAGCATGAAGCATTAATGTGTATGGTGTAGATGTTTGATTCTGCACAGACGAAAAATGATTTTCAGCAGGATAATACATATCCTACTGTAACCTGTAACGCTACGATTGATAAAGACGATAGAATTAACCGACAAAATAGTTTAACATAGGTCATAGAGAAAAGAGGGAAGTACGGATAAGTACATCTGATCAAAAGTTCTACACGCTACAAGATCTACTAAAATTCTGCCACAAAACTTTGGAAGAAAAGCAGAATGAGTCTGAGGCGTTGTGGAAAGCGGAAATTGAAAATATCGGGGTGAACAAGTCGATAATGGAGAGGAAAATGATAGGGAATATATCCCGTCTGGATAGGAAAACGAACCAGAATATAAAGTATGAGAACACTGTGATAAATCACATTCGAAGATATACAATGTTGGCGCATACGACGACATAGTGCGGCAGTATTACCGAGACAATGTAATCATCAAACCAGACACAGAAAGCAGCGTCGTAATAAATGACGACACAGCTGAAAATTTGAATCTACCACTCTCCGTGACAGATAAAAAATATGATAATGGGTTGAATCAGTAGTGGGAGTACAGACACACTTAACGTAGAATCTGACGGCTCACCAGAATATAAGTGTGAAGTACTGTCACATTTAAAGAATACTTGCCAGGCTCTGAAATCTAAATTAAACACAATTACGCATACATGTGACGAGGAGACAGACTTAAACGAAGTAGCAAGATGTGGCCCCCGCCGCCGGAGGTTCGAGTCCTCCCTCGGGCATGGGTGGGTGTGTTGTCCTTAGCGTAACTTAGGTTAAGTTAGTTTAGTTGAGTGTAAGTCTAGGGACCGATGACTTCAGCAGTTTGGTCCCTTAGGAATTCACACACATTTGAACATTTTTGAGTAGCAAGGTGTGAAAGTGAGGATTTAAAATCTAGATTGGTTACTTTAGAAGCTGATCTAGAAGCAGCGAGACTACAGTTGGACAATTTAAAAAAAGTGAAGACATTAAATGTTGATAGAAAACGACGTAGCTATAGATGTCCATTAACATGCAGTTGTGACGGAACAAACCGAAGGCGAGAGTACTTCAGAGATAAGTCCGATACTTCGTGTAACAGTCAAGGGTATTGTCCTAAACGAAATAGTAGATAGTGAGAGTGAGTTAACGGCGATATCAGGGCCGTTATTCAATCGTTGCAATAGGGACAATGACATATTAGTGTGATAAGTATGCAGACAATTTATAGGACGATCGTCGAACGTCACAAGGCAGACAAGACTTGTATTTGACTGCCAGGGTCATGTAATAGAAAAAATTTTTTTCATATTACCAATGATATCAGTCGATATGATTATCGGAGCTGACTTCCTCAATCAACATAAAGCTGTGTTGGCTATGAGCTGGGAAGTGTCACTTTAGGAGAAATCACCTTAAATTTGGAGGAAAACCTGGGACATGAAGAAATGCGTGGAAATTATACACAGTTACAAATGCAAGTAGATGAAGATACTGATTTTTAGAATAATCCACGATATCTAAGGATGAACGAATCAGTGCCTATGGATTTGGGAATACTTGAAGACATTTACACGGAGATCGAAAAAAATACGAAGTCTGGAGGGGTTAACAAATCAGCAAAGGTTTCAATTAGATGGAACATTACGCAAGCATGCGGTTGTATTTGAATCGAAACCTTGAGCAGTTAAAGATCTACAATACAGGTTTGAGGTTAAGGACCATAAGCCTTTTAGAGTAGCTCCACATAACATCCCATATAGTTACCGACGTGCTGTATTCTTGGAATTAAATAATAAGGAACAAAATGGTGTTATTGATCAGGTACTGTCAACTTATAACAGCCCGTTACGGCTTGTGGAAAAGAGGGATGGAACGATACGTTTGGTCTTAGATTGCAGACAAATTAACACAATTATATTTCCATAAACAGATAGTCCAGAGAGATTAGAAGATTTGATACAAAAATTTCATAACGTAAAATTATTCTCGTCACTCGATTTACGATAAGCTTTTGGCAAATTGAATTAGCTCCAGAATGCAGGAAATTTAATGCATCTGCTGCTTCTGGAAGGTGTTATAGGTTTGAAAGACTCCCCTTGGAATCGAACATTTCATCCGCAGCTTTTATTTGAGGTATAGAATGTATTTTACGTAAGGAGTTACAGGAACGATTGATATGTTATGTGGACGGCATCCTCATAGCAGAATCATTGAGGGAGAAAGATAATGAAATTTGGGATACCTTACTGAAAAGACAAAACGTGCGTCCACACTGATATTCACTGTGGAACAGATGGTTCTTATCAGAACTCAGTTATTATCTAATAAAGGAAAACACGTTTGTCATAAATTTTATCCCATTTATTAGGGACCCATGTTAATTAATAAAGTGGTTCATGCAAATGCAGTACAACTGGTGAACCCAAGAATGGGAAAAAATATAGGTCTACGTCACGTCAGCCATCTCCAGGCTTATAATAAATGATAATTGTTGCAGTGGTCATATGGCAATTATCGATGAAACAAAAATATAAATGGATCACAGATGATACAGCAAAATAATGTAGATATGTTTCAGGTAGCAACAGATCTCAAGGGGCAGACAGGATGAACTACAAACATGTAAATATTCAAATATAGGTACAATAATACTAATCACTTAAATTGTCAAAGTAAGTTAGAAAAAAATAAAAGAAAACTTATTGCATGATGTACTAATTAGCTAAGCTACCTATCATCAATCCATACTCATTCAAGAAGTAAAGGAACCGTTCTAAAATAAAGTAACTTTACGTGTAAATGATAATTCTTCTGTAAAGTACTGGAAAAAAACTATTTAAATCTTCATTGTATTGTTGATGTATATTTTGAAATGAAAAACTCATTGCAAATTTAGATAAAGAAACTTGTAAGTAGTAGCATTAAGCAAAAGTCGTTGTAAACAAATGAAACAACGTCACTACAATCGTCTGGGGAAGGAAGCCAAGGTGACAACAGAAGCAGAAGGTCGACAGGAGGCTACAGTCTGAGTGTGAGAGTTTATACGAATGCACAATATGGAATTGGCGACAAATCGGAGACCAAAGTAAGAAATCTACTGACTCACGCTTTTCATTAGTTTGGAGATCGAGCCAGGTGCATTTGAAGAATATTGTCCCATGACTCACCCCAATAGTGAGAGGATGGAAAAACCCATCAACAGCAAGGGACAAAGGACGCACACCTGCAAGGAAGGTGAAGTGACCCCATTAGTACGATACGCAATAGCAGCAACTAACAACAGCAAACCATCCGAAACAGCTCTGTAGTACAACCGTCTGGAAAAATAAACTCAGAATACTTCTCTCAATACCAGATGGAGAAGCTAATAACAGAAGACAGATAGATAATTTCCGAAATTGTCTATTCAGACGTGATTATATCTCACAACGTTACTGGTAATCCTTCCGAATAACATTCACTGAATAACATATCCTATCGCTATGCCCGAGAAGTTTCAAGTTCCAAGATAGAAGACACAGCAACTAATGAAGAGAAGAAAGAGTCCCAAGAAGAAGGCAGCGGACAGTAAGATTCCTTTCTAAATCCTATACCTTAAACCAGTATGAGCAATATTCAGCAAAACCGTGGCAGTTATTTCATCCTATGGAACCAACCAAAGCCGGTAAAACTATCAAATAAAGATCACATAATGGGGACATCAAAATGCAGCATCCGTTGAAGGGCTCCACGCATCAACCTCTATGGCAACTACACCAATAAAGGAGAATGCCACCTATGTTGTCACACCATGGCACTGCCTGGGACGAGCTGTTTATCGTCAAAACAATGCAACATGGAATTGGCAATGTAATGGTATTTGCGATCGAACACCCAGAACTGTAAATGTCAATAATCTTCAACAGAATCACGCAGAGACTACTTCTGACTCAGCATCAACCACTACTGATCGACAGCAGCATTGGGTAGCAAACACAGCGCAAACTTAAAAGTATAAGTTGTGTGAAGAAAGAAAGTGACGTGATTGAAAAATTCATTGCAATATTTTAAAGATTACAAAAGATAATTACTTCAGCAAGGAGTTGAGATGCCTGTAAATATTCAGTCACACCTGTACCACTGAGAATTTGACTTAATGTGTATCATTTGTATTCTACAATTCGATGTGTAAATTGTTGAAGAATATTCATAAATGTACTATATTTTATATTCCATGTGTAATTTGTAAGTGTCCATTCAATCTAAAGATACATTAATAAGAATTTGTGTATTGTAGATATCTTGGAAACATGTGTTTATAATGATTAATAATGTCAATGAATAAAGTTTGTGTTGATGTGTATAAAAATGTGCAAAACATCTACGATTTTACATACATAATGCCACTTAAGTAAATACATGTGTGTTTATGAGGTAAATTGGAATATTGTGTGGCATTTACGTTTTGAGAATATTTAAGAGAAACAAACACTTCGTTAAATTCACTCATCATTCACAATCATCAACATCATGAATGTTTGAAAATTGTGGTGTGCCTGAAGTTATAGTAAAGAGAGAATCTAAAGGCTGGATGAACCATTTTAATAGAATTTAAACGCAAGTACTAGAGACTAAATGTTGTAAGATTAGTCAAATAACTGCTATAAAGGGCTCTAAAGCCATATAATATTCATTTAAATAGAAGGTGCCATGTAAAGCAATGCACTTCAAACAAAAAAATGTAAAATTACATAATCTAGCATAAGATAGACAATGAGTTAATTAAATGAATTTACAATTTTCACAGCAATGAGAAATTCCTCAACCATTGATCGCAGCAGCACAAAATTAATTTGGAAGGGAATGCATGTGGAAGACATCCGGATTATACGGACCTTACATGAGCCTGATCCATAACGACAGTACAATACACAATGAGATCACCAGAAAAAATAATTATATCAAAAAAAGGCAGTTGTAGTATTCTCATGTACCGAAAACTAACAAAACAATATCTACCAATACATGGACAGGAGTAAGCATAAACAAGTTAAAGTGAAACGGAATCTGGAGACGAACAGAGAAGGTAGTTAGTGGCATCGGATAACCCCACTTAACAAGAGAATGGCGAGCTTCAGCTCAGAAACGGATAAGGCCAGAACAATACATTATTCCTTTAAATGTATATACAGAAGGGACCGAGGGTAAGTGGCTGCACGGCATTAACAGGGCTAGGCTGTGACCCAGCAAGAAAAATAATGTTCACCTCTAGAAAGACGGAGATTGGGTGAAGTCATACTGTGGGTCGCAGATGTGACATGGTGGGGACATTTCCATTATATAAAAGCATTTTGAGAACTAAAATGTCTAGCTATCACTCTCATTCATGGCAGACCACACAAGTGTGTGGAAAATAACACGAGTGTTTAGAGCTTTGCTTTCTGCAAAGTGTGGACCATACACTTCACATATCATTGTGACACATAGCAAAGATGTAATTAATTATTGCTGCTGGAATTTTTGTGGGCAAATAAATTGTGCACATTGCTCCAACACTTAGCGAGTGTGCAGTAGCCATTATTTCGGCTAGGGAAAGATTAAAGTTCTATGGAAAGCAGGAAAATTAAGACTCAGTTCATTCAGTCAAGGCCAGAATAGGGAATTAGCGTATCAGATCCAGCATGGAGACAGCACTGTTCCAGATGCCGCTTGGTAAAGTACCATCGTGCATTAGGCCACAGTAAATGCTGAGTCGAGATTTTGCTCACTCCAACCTGAGTACGCTTTGACCACTGAATATCAAAAGCTAGGATACTAATGTACCCTCACCTAGTGCACATGAGAGTTTTTCTTTCATTGGCTCGAAAAGTAAGTCTGTTCTCCACCAACTCAGTGCATTGAGCAGCTACGATAACAAATATGTGTAGAGATAACGATTTTAAGAATCGTCAATTCGATATGTCCACGAGTTAAATATTTTGTTATTGAGAGTTGAAAGTAATTGAACATTATTGTGATGAATCACTTGACCCCTGAAAGCACAGTTGATAAGTTATACATAAAATAAAAAAGGGAATAGCTGTTTTTTCTTTCCAGAACAGATCCAAAACTTTCACTTTTATTAATTCACGCATTCGAGTTACGTGGCAGCAGCATTTCTAATAATTTTTGTTACGATTAGCACCTAATAGCAGCTGCCTTACAAGGTCAGGTTCATATTTATTTAGAATGGCTGTTTAATAACCTGGGCTTGAGAAGACAGTTCAGATGTTTTGCCCATTTGTGCGCTAAGTGGTGAGCTAATTTTGCCCATATAAGTACACTCACTGTGCAGACACAAAAAGTGCAGACGCTGACTGCAGGCAAGGCCTGGTGCTCAGCCTGTCCTAGAACATAATGCTATTCCATTTCCACATCCTACTACGCACAGCGGTGATAGCACCATAAATGTTTAATAAATATTTTGTAACACAGCAGTTGATGGATGGACAATCTTTCTACCGATTTTATATAACGACCTGATATCCGTCTTCCTGAGTAAGGAACAGTGTGTTGAATGCTACTTAGACACTATATAATCAAAAGTATCCAGACTCCTCCAAAAATATGTTTTCACATTAGGTGCATTTTGTTGCCACCTACTGCTAGGTACCCCATATCAGCGACCTCAGTAGTCATTAGACACTCTGAGAGAGCAGAATGCGCTCGGAAATCATGGACTTCGAACATGGCCAGATGTTTGTGTGTCACTTGTGTAATAGGTCTGTACGCGAGATTTCCACTCTCCTAAACATCCCTACGTTCACTGTTTCGATGTGATAGTGAAGTGGAAACGTGAAGGGACACATACAGCATAAAAGCGTACAGGCCGACCTCGCCTATTGACTGACAAAAACCACCGACAGTTGAAGAGGGTCGTTATGTGTAATAGGCAGTCATCTATCCAGATCAACACATGGTAATTCCAAACAACATCAAGATCCACTGCAAGTACTATGATAATTAGGCGGGAGGTGAGAAAACTTGGATTTCATGGTCAAGCAGCTGCTCATAAGCCAGATATCACGCCGATAAATGCCAAACGACGATGCGCTTGGTGTAAGGCTGTGTCCTACGTGAACGACAGAGGTCAGCGACAGTGCACAACCGCAGGAGTAATTACGGAAGTGACCTAAGTGAACGACATCTGTGTCGCTGCCTGTCTCCTACTGTAACTGGCGACCTTAAAAATATACTGAGCGATGCAGTGTAAACCGTATACATAAAACTTAGTATACAGAATTGGAACTGAGTCAGCAAAAATATAAGTCAGACAGGAATCGTACCCAGGAACTTTTCCACTAATATAATTGTGAATCGAATACGCTACCCTTACACCACTTCTTTTTTTTTTAATGTCATTTTCTTCGTTTTTTCGTTCGTTTCATCTGTTCGGCGCGGACGTCGCAAAACACCCGTTCCAGTTCGTCGTTGATCCGTCAACCCAGTTTTTTTATTACAGAAGGCAGCTAACCCTCTGACCGAACAAGCTGAGCTACCGCGCCGGCACACCTAGTTACCATTCGATGGCGACAATGTGTGTGCTTATGTTTGCATTTAGCGTAGTTAGTCATGTAATAGTCATTCTTCTACATTTACTGCCTGTTAAAAGTTCTTGATCATGTAAAAAAACTATTCGTATTTAATTTATTGATGAGAAAGTCGAATGCCCTTCTGCTCATTCACTTGTATTTGAAGAACTTGTCTGGTGACCTTCCTAGTTGACGATACTTATGAAATTCTCCTTGGAGATCCCTCCCTTTGTAAATTTCTTGCACAGCATTCTTTTTCGCTTTATTTTTTTAAGTAAACCTAATTCTGTAGCTTTACTCTCCAGGCACAGTAATCTACAGGTCAAGGACGCCGTTTTATAGAAACAGCTCGTTGGCTCCAAGCAGCCATCTTGTAGCGTGACATGGTCGCTCGCACGCAGGACACCCAAAGTTTCCGCCCGATGTTGCTACTTGTCGTTGGAGTGTCGCATATCTAGAAGTCGCTCGCTGTCGCTCGCTTGTGTCGCCCACGTAGGACACGGCCTAAGGAGGGTAAACATTGGACGATTGAAACAGTCGAAAAACATTGTGTGGAGTGACGAATCACGGTACACAATGTGGCGATCCAATGGCAAGGTGTGGGTAGACCGGTCAACGTCATCTGGCAGCATGTGTAGCGCTCTCTGAGATGTCGCAGGCCTCGGCCCATATTGCTCTTCTGCCTCTGGGAATGGCCTGATATGCCGACTCATTGTCAGCTCATATACACATTTAAAAAATAAAGAGAAGAACTAAAACATAAAATTAAAATAAACAAAAAATTGAAGAAATGAATAGTAAAAAAATTAAAAATCTTTGTTGTCAGATACCTTGATCTAATCCCTTTCCTGTCACATCTGTTGTAGTGGTTGGGGGGGGGGGGTGGCGGGAACGTTGCAGTCAAGCCTGTTGGGACACAAAATTTACATCTAAAGAAACGTTAAGACGACCTTTCCCGACAAACTAGATACACGGTTCGAGTCCTGGCCAGGCAATAATTTTCATTTGGCAGAAACAGCTGGTGCCAATCTGGATTCGCAAAATATGAATCCACTTCTTTATTTGGGAAAGAGTTGCTACCACGCACTCAAGAAGAATTGTGCTCCGTGTGGCTATAGATTTAAATATCTAAAACAGGAATCGCTTACCCGAACTCAAACTCTCTTTACGATTCGGTAGGCGACATACAGATGTTGTAATGTCAACTGGCCACATGCACATATGGACAAAATACGGTTACAAATGCGGAATTCAAGATATCAGCATTTACTGTAATAGCATTTGAAGACTGCCGGAAGTTCGTGCACTTGCAAACTAACAACCTAAATGTAGACCAGTTGTGACTTGAATTCAAAGAATAGTGTCGACAGTAATTGAAATATATATATACCACATAAATTAACAAACTTCGAGCTGATCCCCCTCTATTCATAATACTGCTGTAGAAACAACGAAAGAAGCATGTCAAATTTACCCGAACGCAAAATCCTCAAATTGCGGATATTTTACAGAAGCTCGATATGTATCCCTGGCTTAAATGAAAGAAGCTTATAATGGTTTCCATAGCGAAACTTTGTCTCGAAGTCTGGAAGAAAATCCTAAGAGATTCCGGTCGTAAGTAAATTATGCTAGCGGCAAGATATAATCAATGCCTTCTCTGTGCTATAGTAATGGAAACACTATCGATGACAATGCCACTAAAGAAGAGTTACTAAACGTAGCCTTCCGAAATTCCTTCACCATAAAAGACGAAGTAAATAATCCAGAATTCGAATTAAGAATGGCTGCCTGCCAACATGAGTAACTTAGAAATAGATATCCTCGGAGTAGTAAAGCAACTTGAATCACTTAATAAAAGCAAGTATTGCGGTATAGACTGTGTACCAATTACGTTTGTTTCAGAGTATTCTGCCTATCTGCGATGCACCACCTCCGCTGAGTGGCGGGTGGCAGGTGTCCTTCCCATAATATTGTTATATTCGATCCTGGATATTCCATTGTTTGATTCCCTATGAAACTATATACCAGTTGCACTGCTTAGGCCGACTAACAAGTTTTTAGAAAAATTATTCTATAACAGGATCAGCCGTGATGTGCTTGCACATATCCTAACTGACCAGGCATGGTTTTGTCGTCATTGAAGCTTCTCAGATCAAGTTATCTAATAAATAACGGTTCATAGAAACAGGCTACAGAGAAACTACTGAATACCTCAGGTGAATTTAGTAGCCTTACAACTGCATATGACACAGTTTGGGTAGAGGCCATGATACTGAAATTCATGAAAGGGATCCCTTGCAAAATTACCTGCAACCTGGTCAGTGCCATGCTTCTAACAGACTCTTACAAATGATCATGTATAACAGAATGAGAGCTCAACTGAAGCTGAACAGTGGCCATTCTCTGGTATCGGCTCTGGCTCTCCAGTTATTGAAGCTTTATGTAGTCTATATGCCCGAAGCCACCGCACGGAGGTTGGGATATGCTGATGATTGGGCCTTGTCTAACTTAGAATTCGCAACAACATCGTGCAGAAACCTGGCCGAACTTCATGGGACTCTTCAGGTGCCATGTTACTGATTTCAGCTTTATGTGTAGTCTGTCCAGTAGCTGAATATTGTTCACCATTTTAACACTAGTCGCATAGAGTCAAACTAAATGACCTATACACCTTGTAACAGGCACAATAAAGATGACATCTACCTACTGGCTGCCCGCAATCAGCAATATGGCTTCTTCCCATCTGTGACGAGAGAAGTCTCTCGTTAGAAACATCCAAAAATTAAATTACCAACCCTCTTCTACAAATCCACCAATGCAGAACCGACAGAGAGAGAACCAGAGTTCGTTCTAGACATCCACCCTCCACTATTCTGCATGAAAACTTAAGTCGTTCAAATATCTGGGCGTAGCGTTGCAAAGTGACAAGAAATGGAATGAATATGTGAGATCTGTGGTAGGGAAGGTGAATGGTCAGATTCGGTTTATTGGGAGAATTTTAGGAAAGCGTGGTTCACATGTGAAGGAGACCGCATATAGGATGTTGGAGCGACCCATTGTTGAATAGTGCTCGAGTGTCTGGGATCTGTATCAGGTCGGACTGAACGAAGACATCGAAGCAATTCAGAGGCGGGCTGCCAGATTTGTTTCTGGTAGGTTCGAACAACACGTAGGTGTTACGGAGATGCTATGGGAACTCAAATGGGAATCCCTGGAGGGAAGGTGACATTCTTTACTAGGTACACTATTGAGAAAACGTATAGAAACGGCATTTGAAGCTGACTGCTGTACGATTCTACTGCCGCCAACATGAACTGCGCTTAAGGACCACGAAGGTTAGATACGAAAAATTAGCGCTCATACGGGAGCATATAGATAGTCGTTTATCCTTTGCTCTATTTGTGAGTGCAACATGGGAAGGAATGATTTGTAGTGGTACATGGTACCCTCCACCACGCACGTACGGTGGCTTACGGAGTATCTATGTAGATGTAGATGCTGATTCAATAGCCCCATACTTAACAATCACGTACAACCTCTCCGTCGACGGATGATCCGTACCAAAATAATAGAAAGTTGCACATATCACTCCAATATTCAAGAAAGGCGATAGGAGTAACCCACTAAGTTATAGGCCATAGAAAACATCGTTCTTGTGAAACACAACTAGCTCTTTACTCGCATGAAGTGTTGAGTGCTATTGACAAGGGATTTCAGATTGATTCCGTATTTATGGATTTTCGGAAGTCTTTTGACACTCTGTCTCACATGAGTCTTGTAATCAAACTCCGTGCTTGTGGAATATCGTGTCTGTTGTGCTACTGGATTCATAATACCCTGTCACAGAAGTCACAGTTCGTAGTAATTGGAAGAGAGTCATCGAGTAAAACGGAAATGACTACTGGCTTTCCGCAACGTAGTGTTATAGGCTCTTTGCTGTTCCTTATGCATATAAAAGATTTAGAAGAGAATCCAAGCAGACATCTAAGGGTGTTTGCACATGACGCTGTCATTTATTGTCTAGTATAATCATCAGAAGATCAAAAACAATTGCAAAATGTAGAAAAGATATCTGCTTGATGCGAAAATTGTCAATTGACCTTAAATATTGAAAAGTGTGAGGCCATCAACATGAGTGCTAAAATGAATTCATGAAACTTGGGTTACTCGATGTATCAATCAAATCTAAAGGCCGTAGGTCTAACTAAATACCTAGGCATTACAATAACAAACAAGTTAAATTGGAAGAAACACATTGAGAATGTTATGGGGAAGGCGAACAAAAGACTGCGATTTATTGGCAGAACACTTGGAAGATGCAACAGATGTACGTAAGAGACTCCCTATATTACGCTTGCCCGTCCTCTTTTGAAGTACTGCTGCGCGGTCTGGGATCCATACCAGATAGTATTAACGGAGTA
Source organism: Schistocerca piceifrons (assembly GCF_021461385.2). Taxonomy (NCBI): domain Eukaryota; kingdom Metazoa; phylum Arthropoda; class Insecta; order Orthoptera; family Acrididae; genus Schistocerca; species Schistocerca piceifrons. The sequence goes on along the minus strand of NC_060149.1, from coordinate 42,721,340 downwards.
CATCGAGACAGTTCAACGAAGAGCAGCACGTTTTGTACTATCGCAAAACAGTAGTGTGTGTCACTGACATGATTCAGGATTTTGGGTGGACATCATTAAAACAAAGGAGTTCCTCTTTGGGGTGTGATTTTCTCACGAAATTTCAAACAAAAACTTTATCGTTCGAATGCGAAGATGTTTTTTTGACGCTGCCTTACATAGGGAGAAACGATCATCATAATGAAATAAGATAAATCAGAGCTCGCACGGAAAGATATATGTGCTCGATTTTTCGCACGCTGTTCGAGAGTGGAATAATAGAGAATTATTGTGAAGGTGGGTCCATGAACCCTCTACCATGCACTTAAGTACGACTTGGAGAGTATCCATGTAAATGTAGATGTAGATGTAGAGGATTAAAGATAAATCTGTCTATAAAACTCTATTCGTATTTGGATCTGCTTAAAGAAAAAAATGGTTCAAATGGCTCTGAGCACTATGGGACTTAACATCTGTGGTCATCAGTCCCCGAGAACTTAGAACTACTTAAACCTAACTAACCTAAGGATATCACACACATCCATGCCCGAGGCAGGATTCGAAACTGCGACCGTAGCAGTCGCGCGGTTCCGGACTGAGCGCCTAGAACCGCTAGACCACCGCGGCCGGCTCTGCTTAAAGAGGATGGTTAAATTGTATCTAGATGTGAAGGACTGCACATTGACTTTAAATATCTTGGTTCGAACACCTTTGGACTATTTATTAGAATACTACACCAAGGTAGAAATACTTCACTTTTACGGAACTCGACACAGGACGTGTTTTGCAACGAGGGCTCCATCTGAGTGCAGTTCACCAGACAGTCAGTGGTTCCTCTATAAAATTATGACGATCAAAAAACGTTGCTAACAGATTAAAGCTTTACTGTATATATTGATTTACGGTCCAAGCACGCAATCTGTCTGCCAAGCTACAATAGAGGCGTCAGTTTACTGCATATACACCGTTTAATTTCCTCCCTAGGTATGTTCCTGGGATGGAAAGTAAGTGTACAAACTACATTTTGGATGCTTCTCGTATACACGAGTTTATTAGAGATTTCAGGTTACCATTAAACAGGCGACACTTGATTGATCTGCTTGTGGCTGACCCATGAAGCCGATCTAGAAATGTAATTGATCCTTTGGATAATTTCGGAGACTTCGAGAGAATGGTCGCAAATGTTCTCGCTGTCAATAACCAGATATTGATACTGGAAGACTTTAGTGAATTGCACAGAATAGATGATTGGTACAGAAGTTAGATGTAAATTAAGTGTACGTACTGCACATACATAGGCGAAGTGCTCAGTTAATTTTCCACTGTACTTTTGGTTGCAACAGTAACACACATAATAATATTATGAGTAACTGCCCAGACCGACATAAATAGAATGACTGCATAATGGAATGCAAGCCATCCACGAAAGAAGAAGGTTACAAAACAACTGTCTGACTTACTTTATTTTAGTGTTGCTCATCAGCCTGACCCTCACACCAGATCACATTGACAGAAGATCCTGCAAGCAATGGCGTGCACTTGGTCGACTAAGCCGGTACTGCACGAGAGGCATTGCGTATCACATAGGTTTTACTGTTGAAAATGCGCAAAAGTACACTCCTGGTAACGAAGTACTTTCCCTCATTGACGTTTCATTAAATAACCGCAACGAGAAATAGACCTAATACTGTGGTTTACGGACAATCAATCCTTCCTAGGGAGTGGGGCAGGATATGGATTAAATGTTGGAAGTGCTTTCCACCACACACGATAAAATGGCGTGTGGGTGTTGCGCACCGATTGATTAATTGTTTAGACGCTAGGATCGTCTAGAAAAGCTATTGTATTTCTTCCATGGAATAAAATTTAGATTCCTAGTAAACACATAGTGGTTGCTTGAAGTAATAAATTAGTGTGATCACAAATTTTTCATCGAGATGATGGTGTTGTAATTTTGGAACTTCAATGAGAGAAAAATGGTTCAAATGGCTGTGAGCACTATGGGACTTAACTTCTGAGGTCATCAGTGTCATTGAACTTAGAACTACTTAAACGTAACTAACCTAAGGACATCACACACATCCATGCCCGAGGCAGAATTCGAACCTGCGACCGTAGCGGTCGCGCGCTTCCAGACTGTAGCGCCTAGAACCGCTCGGCCACACCGGCCGGCCAACGAGAGGAAGGTTGGGATCCTAACAAGGGTCCCTGACCAAGATGGTAGTATGGTAGGTACTGTTGAGTCCAAATGAAATTTTATCATGTATGTCATTGTCATGTGGAATTCATGGGAACATACAGATTTCATAGTTTAGGAAGAGTCTTGGACACGAGATTGCTTTTTTCTCTGAGTGAAAGCTCGGATTGCCTTGCTTAGTACTAATGCACACGGAAACTACAGGCGACGATGTATTTTCTTGTTTGGGAAACATTATTTACATATATGACCACTACTGGGAAAACTTCCGTTGACTGCAACAGGTGTAGCTACTGCAATGATTGGTCGAAAGTCTGGTGTAGCTGCTTTGATAAGGAACAAGCGAAAGAAGTTGGAATCCAGCAGGAAACCCCAGCAATGCTCTGCATCCTACATCGCGCTGATCTTCTGGCAAAATGTGCTTCAATAATGGCGTCATGGACGTTGTTGCCAAAGCAGTTGTTAAACTGAGATCGCTCTTTTTGGAACGTCGACATTTTAAATCCTTCCTGACAGAGCTGTGGTATAATTATGACGATGTGCTGTATTTTTGTGAAGTATGCTGGTAGCATCGAGATGTATCCTTAGAAAGTTCTTTTTCCATTTGCACAAAGATATGAAAAGTCTTATGAGCGTGCGCCCTCGCGTAAAGTCGTTTGGTTTTTATCGCAACAGAATTGTTACAGTGTAACTACACTGACGGAAAAAATCGCAACACCAAGAAGGATTTGTGCAACATAAACGAAAGGTTGTACGCTTGTTTCTGTATCAGAAAGAGGATGTGTATTCACATTTCGCTCAAGTCGTCTAACAGTGGCGCTAGTAGCGCCACTATGAGAATACGAAAGAGGTTTGATTTAAATGCATGCTGTGCGTCGTTAGTTACCTTTGAGATCGGACGTTGTATGTTGATGTTAGTCAAGAATGTCTTTAAGGTGACACTGACACCTTTATCAACACGTCACAAAGTTTGAACGACGTCGCGTACAGGGCTACGAGAACTTGTGCGATATTTCGGAGAGACTTGGCAGGAATGTAGCCACTGTACATGATTTCTGGCAGCAGTGATCACGAGAATGTATGGTCGCAAGAAGACCGAGTTCCGGACGGACACGTGGCACTACCGTGGTGGAACACCATCGTGTTCGGCGTATGGCTCTGGCGCAACGTATTGCATCTGCAACAGCATTATGAGCAGCAGTTGTCACCAGAGTGACACAGCGAACCGCTCTACAAATTGGTTACTTCAAGGACAGCCCCGAGTCAGACGCCCTTTTGTGACTCCAATGGTGTCAATCGAGAGCTCGTTTCAGGGCTGGGTGGATGACTGTTGTGTTTTCTGATGAGAGCTGGTTCAGCCTCGGTGCAGATGAGGCCATGTGTTGGTTAGAAGGAGGTTAGTTGAGGGCCTGTAACTAACAAAAAAGATGTGTGTGAAATCTTATGGGACTTAATTTCAAAGGTCATCAGTCCCTAAACGTACACACTACTTAACCTAAAACAACATAAGGACAAACACACACACCCATACCAGAGGGAGGACTCGAACCTCCGCCGGGACTAGCCGCACAGTCAATGACTGCAGCGCCTCAGACCGCTCGGCTAACCCCGTGCGGCCCTGTAACAAACGTTTCTGAGTACTAGACGCTCGATCGACATCTGATGTTATGGTCTTGGGTGGAATTTCATATCATGACAAGAGCACTCTTGCCGTTATCCGAAGTACATCGACTGCAAATTTGTACATCAAACTGGTGATTCGCCCTTTTGTGTTGCCATTCATGAACAGCATTCCAGGGGGTGTTTCCAACAGATTAACACTCGACCACATAGCGCTGTTGCAATCCAACATGCTCCACAGAGTGTCGATATACTTTGGCCTTATCGATCACCAGATCTGTCTCCAGTTGAGCACTTATGGAACATCATCGGACGACAACTCCAGCGTTATCCACAAGCAGCATTACCAGTACTGCCAGCCGGAGTGGCCGAGCGGTTCTAGGCGCTACAGTCTGGAACCGAGGGACAGCTACGGTCACAGGCACGAATCCTGCCTCGGGCATGGATGTGTGTGATGACCTTAGGTTAGTTAGGTTTAAGCAGTCCTAAGTTCTAGGGGACTGATGACCTCAGAAGTGAAGTCCCATAGTGCTCGGAGCCATTTTTGAACCGTACCTGTACTGGAACCATATCCCACAAAATAACGTCCGACACCTGTGTAACACAATGCATGCACTCTTGCATACTCGCATTCAACATCCTGGTGGTTACACCGGTTATCAATGTACCAACATTATGATTTTGCAGTCGCTTATGTCGCGCTTACATTAACCTATGAACCTGGAATGTTAATCACTTAAATATTGTGCCTAGACAAATGTATACGAGAAATTTTATCGGTCTACATTAATTATTTTTCGGTGCTGAAATTTTTTTCCGTCACTGTATTATTGCTTTTTCATTGAATGGCAATTCTGTGTAACATAAAATTGGTGTTTAACGCAGTATTTCAGAAAATACTATGCGCATATTATATTGTGCCGTAAGTGTTCATTACGTTGTCTTACTGTAGTAATTATGACAATGCAAAGAATACTAACATAACCACAAACTCGAGCGTCAGCTTTCAGTTGTGTATTATCGGGATTTTTCAGTCCTGTTCCTGACTAACGGAATGCGAGCTGCGCGCGCATCGTGCCTGCAAGGCGACACAAATGCCCGCAGTGCCCGCAGGCAGCCTCGCGGGCAGCTCACAAGCCCAGCCCTAGTGTGGATGATCTCTTTTAGTATAGATGTACTGCCGAGGACCTCACAAAGCACTTACAATGCATACACTAGCATTTATAATGAAGAGATGAGAAATGTGTCCAGGAATTCCGTATGAATATATCCGAATAACTATCACATCGAGCTGTATGGACTATGCCGGCCGCGGTGGTCTAGCGGTTCTAGGCGCTCAGTCCGGAACCGCGCGACTGCTACGGTCGCAGGTTCGAATCCTGCTTCGGGCATGGATGTGTGTGATGTCCTTAGGTTAGTTAGGTTTAAGTAGTTGTAAGTTCTAGGGGACTGATGACCACAGATGTTAAGTCCCATAGTGCTCAGAGCCATTTGAACCATTTTTTTGTATGGACT